>NW_015626862.1:1028284-1065097 GCF_001515625.1 Sinocyclocheilus rhinocerous
AGGTGTATGTATATATATATATATATATATATAAAAACCTTAAATGTCAAGGGTCTTGGACATTGACTTAATCTTGAATATCTTGTGGCTTTAATTATGTGACTCCATTTTCTTACTGGCAACAGAACAGGTATATTTCGTTTACATCCAGCAAATATGACCTGATCGCCTCCGTCGACCCCCCCTGTCCTCTCAAATGGAGATTTCACCTCATAAAACAATGCTGGTAAGTGGTCCTCCTCTGTCAATATCATTCGCAGCACGCTGTAAAGTATTAAACGTTCCACCCTATTTCTTGGCGTATTAAATGCGCTCACACAGGGGTTTCAAATCTACAGGAATGTTACCTTTGCCAGAACATTGTTTTGTTCTCCTGCCATTGGTTCAAGGAATCTCCTTTTCTCTGTTTGTTTACTTTTTGAATGTAAAGTTTATCATTTAAATAACGACAGAATTTTGATTTTTGGGTGAACTCTTTCTTTAAGTAACTTTAGTTTTGTCCTCTGGGTGGCAGTAACTCCTGTGAAAGGCAGAGACTGGGAGCACAAGCAGAAAGGCTGCTCCCCTATCAAATGAATTATAACAGTATATCTTCATAAATATGCATAACAGCCTGTTGAATAGACATTTAGGGGGAAAAAATCTATATTTAGTATTTTTCCCTAGAACAGTTGTGCAAAATTTTGTTTGCATATTCTGAAATGTCACTCTAATCTCTTTAATTGTAACATGCATCATAGTGTGCTACGAAACACTGCAAGTGCCGGTGTTCTGTAGCCTAACCTATTTACTAGTAAAGTCATCTGAATCAGTTTGAAAACATATTAAGTGCCAGATGGTTTGCGTGCTAGTCTATTAAACACTACTCTATTTGCTGGCATTATTTACAGTTTTGGCAAGCAGATGAAAGTTTGTGGTTTTGGAGTAATTTTATGCATAATAACACCGCATATGGAGGAACACTGGTGCAATTAACAACAGGTCATCTGCTAAACCTTTCATTCAAATAAAGATGCTTTTTTAATGCAAAAAAATTAAGAAAAGTTTGTATTTTTTGTTTCCCAAAAATATTTTATTGTGAAATCTGATGAACATTAAAATACACTTTCAAACTAGCTGTCAGCACATCTGTCTTTCCTCAGTAAAAACATTATCAATCTCAAGTCTATTTATTAGAAGCACATTTGCTTCCACATCTGCACGCATATTAACAATGAAGCTAAAATAGTGAGCTATGAACACCAGCCAAGGGAGAGCTTGCACAAGTCAAATGCGAAACAGTATAACCTTTTTATTAATTCAATTCAGTTCAGTTCTTACTTTATTTATAGTGCTGCTTTTGTGAGTACAGTGGATTAGGAAGTGTTTAACACAGACTGCAAGGCCAAAAAGTGAATGTAATGGCCAAAAGGAACACAATCAAACAAGCTATAGTATTATAATTATTTTTCAGGCACAGTGCCACGATATTACCATGATTTTTTGGGAAATGTCCCATGGTATTACAGTGGTCTACTTTAAATACCATGGTATTTGTATAGGTTCGTAATCATTTAGTAGGCCTACTCTTCCTGTCAGACAGCACTTTTACTTTCCCTCTTTTACTTTCTTTGTTTCTCATGTTTCACTTTATTGACTTGTTTTGTTCACTTAGGTGATCACGGATGAACAATAGCAGACATATGGGAGAACTGATCTTAAGGTGGAGCAGAAGTAAGCTTGTTTTTGTTATGAACTCATGAACGGAAACGTTATATCATCTTTTTCCCAAATCCCAGCTCCATGAATAGTTGCAAAATGTCCACATGGGACACATAATTCCCAGAATTTCTCGTCCTAAATGGACCTTTCTCACTTAATAACATGGTAACTGTGTAATTCTATGATGTCAATGAATTTGAGGCCATGATTGACATTTGTTGACCCTTTACTAGTACATAATGAATAGTTTTAGATGGGTTTAATTAATCAATTTGAATCCCTCATGCTTAATCAGGAACAGAAGACTTCAAAGACATATGTGTGTTTGTCTCATGTGGAAGGAGAATGACAGTGCATGAAAAGAGGTAAAAGTCATGTGACTTCAAAGGCACAGGCCATTGATACCCAGAGAGAATTACATTCTATACAAAGAATTGTTTTTTTGTTGTTGTTTTCAAATAAGTTATTGCAGATTATGGTCTTAAAGCAATAGTTCACCCCAAAATTATAAAATTCTGTCATCATACTCACCCTCATTTGTTGCATGAGTTTCTTTTTTTGTGGAACACAAAATATGTTTTGAAGAATATTTATGCTACTCATTTATATACAAATAAAGCATATAGCGACCACAACTTTCAATATCCAATAAAGCACAATTAAAGTGACTCTTATGAATTGTGTGCTATATTCCAATTATTCTGATGTCATAGAGTAGTTTTGTGTTAAGAAATAGCCTGAAATTTAAGTTATTAATTACTGAAAGTCTCTCATTTCACATTTAAACTAAAAAAGCCTTTAGATGACTTATATGATACTTTTATAGAACTATATTATATTTTTTATGGTAAAATGTCGTCTTTGATGTTATGTGGAAGAATTAAAGTCATTCAAATTTGCGACAACATGGTGAGCGAATAATGATAATTATTCATTTAACACAGTGGCTTTTAACCAGCAAACTTACAAGGGGGACACAAATGACTTCAAAGTATTTAAATAAATAAATTATGATTGATATATCAAAATAATCTAACTCTGATCTCAATTAAAACGAAGAACATGCAGTTCTTATAACTTCTGGAATCCCAACATAAATCACGGTTAATTTAATTAATATATCAGTACTCCCAGTTTATGTTAATAAAAACATTTGAAAACAAGAAGCTTTGTCATTACAGTAGAAACTAAATACCGAAAATATCTTAGCCTGTATCACTTGACTTGATTTCAAACTGAATGCTGATGTTGTTAAATAGAACAAAATAGGGTTTCTAGAAAGATGCACTGACTTGAATTGAAAAAGTATGAAGCTGCACTTTGCATTTGCAAAAGCACTTGCACAATAATATTTATCTCTCCTGTCAACAACAAGCTGACTGTTGGGGAACAGCATGTCCCTTTTTGTTCCATATGGCACACATAATGTGTAAATCTCCAACAACAGAGGCCACAGAAGATAAAGGTGCCTGTTGCTTCAACACCAGACATTTGTTAACAATTAGTACTCAAGACTGACTCACTGAAGCACACGCACCGTGTCCCACCTCCTCCTTTTCTCCTCCTCCCTTCATCCATTCCCTCCCTTTCCCACACAGAACCAATCTCTCCCTCTCTCCGGCATGTTTCCTAAAGCTGCACATGGTTACTGTCCAAGGTATTATTTTCTTCTGGTTCTATAGCAAAGAAGCAGCATGTTATAGAGGGGTCTTCCTGACACACCAGCTGTGCCCACAGGGGTTCCCAACAGTGGATTAGTCTGCAGATTTGGTGACTGATTTTGTGTAAACAAACCAGTATGGCTTCTTGATTGATGCTCTGGATTCTGATGAGTCATTGCAATACATGCCAAGTTTGAATATTCAAACAGATGAAATACATTCAGTCTCAAGTCTCCACAGTCATCTTTATCTAACTGACCTGGGCTGACTTTACAGAATCAACATGAAAGGTAAGCAATGTTTCTTTTTATTGATTCCTACTATGACTAATACGTTATGGTTTTCTAATTCATGTGAGAAGCACTTGTAAATCACTGTGAACATGAGCATGCTGACAGCACATATGCAAGACCCAACTCTGAAGGTCTAAAGAAAGCAGGGACCTGTTGATGTTGGATGCGAGTTTGTCGTTCTGTTACTTTGAAAGCAGGATACATCATGCCGTCATCCCTCTCAGCTTGACACCATTTGCTGTTGAATTTTTAGTTAAACTCTTAGATAAACCACACTGATGGGGTAGCACTTTAGAATAATTTTCATTTTCTTAAAAGCCAAGTGAGTTCTTTTTTGAAGGGAAGTGTGGATGTGGATCTGCATCCGTTGGTAGGATCTTTAATTTATTGGAAACATATCCAAGGTGAAGGTCAATTTTTCACTCTTTTAATGCATAATCCAGAAACTCATGAAAGAGCTTGGCTCCTAATACATTCCTCATGCAGTGAGAGATGTGCGGGGAGTTCTTCGTTCTTGGTGTGGGCAGCAGGTGTGGAGCCAGAGCTAACCACACACACACACACACACACACACACATACGTTCCCTTCAGCTGTTTTCCCAGGATCTGACCAATGCATCTATTTGTAATTGGCAGATAGGTTCTTCTTAATCTTGATTACATCTAATGAAACACACTTGCACGTCATATTTGTTTATAATTGAACACAGAAGGACCCATTTAATGGTCAAAGAAAAAAATGTGTTTTGTTACGTCTAATGGTGCTGTCTTAAAAAAACGTTTAGCTTCAGAAAACGGACTGTAAAACATCTGAGAACATGTACTTTCATGTAATAAGGGAAACACATGTGTGACTGTAAACATGACGATATCTAAAGAAGGGAGTAGGGGGGTGAGATTCACCTACAGTTTTCAATAAACTACAATATACAGTATGAATGTTTTCAATTACTCTCCATTGAACTCTAGAGTAGAACTGTAATTTTTAAAATGCGTGTAAAGCAGTTGTACATCAACCAGAACTGTAGAGACACTTGTCCACACATACGTTCCCTTCAGCTGTTTTCCCAGGATCTGACCAATGCATCTATTTGTAATTGGCAGATAGGTTCTTCTTAATCTTGATTACATCTAATGAAACACACTTGCACGTCATATTTGTTTATAATTGAACACAGAAGGACCCATTTAATGGTCAAAGAAAAAAATGTGTTTTGTTACGTCTAATGGGGCTGTCTTAAAAAAAACGTTTAGCGTCAGAAAACGGACTGGAAAACATCCGAGAACATGTACTTTCATGTAATAAGGGAAACACATGTGTGACTGTAAACATGACGATATCTAAAGAAGGGAGTAGAGGGGTGAGATTCACCTACAGTTTTCAATAAACTACAATATACAGTATGAATGTTTTCAATTACTCTCCATTGAACTCTAGAGTAGAACTGTAATTTTTAAAATGCGTGTAAAGCAGTTGTACATCAACCAGAACTGTAGAGACACTTGTCTTTATTAGTTGTGGTTGGGTTTCTGCGGTTTGGAAAGACCCTGCCCTCTGCCTATGCTCCACATCTCTAGTTTCAGGCATTTCTGTCTGATGGTTTATACCCACTGCATACATCTGGTCACATAATACCACAGAATACTGGATGTTTCCTGTTTTGGTGCTTTTCAGCAAAGTGTATCCATCTGAAGGCACTGGGCAACCTCCTGGACCCACAGTTTAGAGATCATGCCCACCACGCCAATTCGTTCTTTGGGACATCAAAGCCCCAGTTCATATTTGTTTATAATTGAACACAGAAGGACCCATTTAATGGTCAAAGAAAAAAATGTGTTTTGTTACGTCTAATGGTGCTGTCTTAAAAAAACGTTTAGCTTCAGAAAACGGACTGTAAAACATCTGAGAACATGTACTTTCATGTAATAAGGGAAACACATGTGTGACTGTAAACATGACGATATCTAAAGAAGGGAGTAGGGGGGTGAGATTCACCTACAGTTTTCAATAAACTACAATATACAGTATGAATGTTTTCAATTACTCTCCATTGAACTCTAGAGTAGAACTGTAATTTTTAAAATGCGTGTAAAGCAGTTGTACATCAACCAGAACTGTAGAGACACTTGTTCAGCAAAGTGTATCCATCTGAAGGCACTGGGCAACCTCCTGGACCCACAGTTTAGAGATCATGCCCACCACGCCAATTCGTTCTTTGGGACATCAAAGCTCCAGAAGTTACCCCTGAGAACCCCTCACTCTTTGCAAGATCTGAAGGATTGGGTGAATCCTCTGAAATCTTAGAAGGTGCTGAAGAAATCAACCACAAACTTATGACATTGTGAAGTTCTGAAAGGAGATATCATCTTAAACCCTGTTGTCCAAAGAGTTCTCGACGCTTGTGTTGTATTAAACATTTCTCTTCCTTGCTGTATTTCTGGAAAAGAGGATGAGCTGAAGGATGCCTCATAACAAATCACATATTGTGTGAATTTTTTTTTTAATACGTTGACAACCACATCTTGGTGGATTAAGTGCATCTTGGTGATCAAGTCTTTGTACTGGTCTCTGACAATATATAATTGTCTCCGATTGGTATTTACATGCCACCATTGTGAGTCATATGGTTTTAGTAATTCTCACAGTGTTTCGAAGACCCAGAATGAAATTTTAGCCTTTAATGTCTGGTCAGGGCACAGATGTGTTTTCATAGCTGGTTGCCAACATACTGTACAACATCTGCCCAAGTGGACTGATTTACTTATATATGTACACCTGAGATAACCGATGTTTTAAGAATGTATCCTTCTAATGCTACCTAAATTACATCCATGCTGATGTGATAGGGTCAACAATTGCTGTTGGTTTTGAGAGCAATCAGCAGACATGGCCAGATTGTGACCTTTAAGTGCCATTTACTGTATTATATTGTTGCGCATATAAACTTAAGGTTCCCTGTTTGTTTAAACCTTACATCATGCAACTCAATTTTGAAAGCACACAGATTGTGACTGCCCACCCTTTATAAACATTGGCATATTTACCTTATGCTCTTAAACTTCTAGAAACTTTCCATATCCTCCAGATCCTTGAATGACCCAGCAAGCTAATTAAATATCCTGCCTCTTTCATTAACTTTCATACTTTTTATGTTTACTTCTGTTGACCCAGCCATAGTGCTTTTTGAAGGTTCTTGGCTTCCTTGTAAGCGTTTTCAAAGGGAATGCAGACATCCAGGCCAGACTGAAGGCACCCCTCCTTTTCCTCTGTACTGTTGGCAACACTCACAAGACCCACGTTTGCGCCTGCTCCGAGCCACCTGTGTAGCCAGGACTGGTGGGGAAATGTAAAGTCTCCACTTTCTCCCTCATCAAGCTTTTGCCCCTTCTAGCACTCTGGCTCTGGCAGACCTGACCTCAGCGGCTTGAGTAGTATAAACAATTGGCTCCAAGATGTGCCCGGGGTTTGAAAAATACAGACCCACGATTTAAAACAAACGGAAAATTAAGCAGGTGCGAACTCCCTGAGACTGTGATGTTGAGGGATGTTATTTTAAAAGTGCTTGCTGAAAAGTAGTGTCTGATAAAGAGAAAACAAGTTGATGTTTAACAGCATTGGCAGTGATAACTGGCATACCTCCAGTAACAACTCTTTACCTTCAGTACCAATCCAGTGCCCTGCAGCTGCAGGGTGTAGAGATGTTGAGTCACCATTCCTTGTTGAAGTTTGCTCCTTAACTCTTGTCCTTTCTTCTCAGCCAGGAACACAGTGCCACATTTTCAGATTTCTGCAGAGAATTAATGCCCAAATAAATTTTCAAAGCAGACCCTGGCTTGTCTTCAGTGAGATCATGACTCTCTAAAACATGGTAGATTGCAGGCTTTCATAGAGACTCCCCAACATTTTCATGCTTTTTGTTGTGTATTCCTTTGTCCCATGGAAACTAGTATGCTCTGTTGAATATGGACGATCTTGGAGACCACATAAAACATAATGACATTGGTACTCATAGAACAAGATCACACAGAACAATGACCTAACCAGATCATTCCTCATGATAGAGTTTTGAGACTTTTTTTCTATTATTGTTCCTTGTTCATAAAGCTTCTTAGATGTTCTGATGGTGTATTATATAGTCCAATAGCACTTTATACAATATTTTGGTTGTACTTCAGCAGGTAGTAATCAGCTGTTTAGTTTACTGACTGTCATGGGTGGCTGCAATAAGTGGAAAAAAAGCTTATCCCAGCTAACCCTCTGCTGACAATGCTTTTCCAGATGTTATAACATTCATCCTCTGTTCTATTTTTAGCTACGTCCTGCACCACACACAGTTTTTTTTTTTTTTGTGGCACTTAGCCAGAACAGCTGTGGTTTTTCCCACCCAAAGCATGTTGTGTACCTGGTCAACCATCTCTTTGGTGTTGCAGGCAAAAAATAATTGGCCAAAAATGCAATTCATTTATTTAATTATTTAAAATATGTACTTTGTAAATAAGTATCCACTGAAATAAAATAGAAATATGAAATAAAATAAATAAAACATACCATATTTAAAGAAATAAAGACAATTTAATATGCCATTAAAAACAAACGCAACCTGGGCTCATAAACTCAAAAGAGCCATAGTAAGGGCCCTTTTTGGCATATGTTAAGAGCATCTCTGACATGCAAAATATTCCCAGGCAATTTTATTCCTCCTGGGAGGAATAAATCCTCCAAAAGATCCAATCAAATTTAGTAAAAACACTTCCTTCACCAATTTTGTGCAATTGTGCTAATATATGGTTCTTTCCAGCAGTGACCTCATCTAGTACGAATAGGTCCAAGTTGACTGGTTTTTGTCTTAAGGCCGAGTGCTTGCAAGCAGGTCTTGGTATTTCAACTCTCTTATGATTTATGTTTCCTGTGATAAAGCCAGAGTGTGTGTGTCATTCCCCAGGAAAAGTTTGTTTCAATCTATTGACCTTAATTTGTGAACACATACATCATCCCTGCTGCTTTTTTCCTCTTTTACAGATAGCTATAGTGGCTACGAGAACCAGCTTTTTAATGGTATGTGGAGTCTTTTTCTTTGTTCAGTTTTATTTGAGCCCTCTTGATATAGACTTATAAGACCAACTATGTGTTTAATCCCTGCAGTGGATCTAGATGTCCTCTTATAATCTCCTGCAATTAAAGTCTGAGACCTGACATGTTGAAAATATGATGGTACAATGTTTTTTGTTCTGTGCAGGAGGTAGATGTTGAATCTCAAAGGGGAACTGTGTTTGATTAGACAATACGATGAACGATGATTTAATAGAATCATGATTGCTTTCAAGTACGATGTTATAAATTGTAAAGTCGTGATTTATTCATGTTTTGTGCAATCTCTCTTTGTAGAGGAGGACTTGACTGGAGAAGAAGAGGAAATTCCTCCCTTGAGAGGTTAGAAAAATTCATCTTTCTTAAAGATTATTGCTCTCCTTATTAATGAGGCATCACGGAGTACAAAAGATGGAGTTCGTAAAACAGAGTTAGACAGTAAGCTGAATGTCTCGATAAATATCTAAATTTGAAAACTTTGAAAATGGGCTCACTTTAAAGTGTTCATTAGTGTGTTTATATGTACATGAGTCAACATTTACCCACCACTGTTTTTTGAGTGATTATTGTACATCTGTTTTAAATGTTCAGTTCTTGACAAATGTTCAGTGTTTAGAAAAGCTTCATTTACAGAATTTGTGAGCTCAGTTGAATTATTAGTCACATCCAATTTGAATAGAGTCTCTTTTTTTCAGGCACTGCTGTATATTTGAATGTTAATAGTCTTTTTAATGTTGATTTTGGGATCAAGTTGTAATTTTTTTTTACATAAGAGTTAGGATAGAATGGCTAATTTGTGATAAAGTTCATATCTGGAGGGAATACCAGGTTTCTTTATGAGAACTGAGAGTGTGTGTGTGTGTGTGTCCACAGGAAGAGCAAGAGGAGGAGGATGTATGAAATGTCAGCAGACACATTCTCTTCAGCTAGCTGTCAAAATGCTCTATGGCTTTTTAGCTTTGCTCATCATTGCAGTGGCTGTCTTGGCATCCCTTGGTAAGTTTTCTTGCCACTACAACATCCATGTTTGCAACACTTTTTTTTTTACATTAAGTTTTTTATTTTTTTATTTTCATTCTTTAAAGTGACACCAAAGTGAACAAAGCTGAAAGGTAGATATAAATGCTTGATCTTGAATCAGCAATCAGCATTTTCACATGAGAAGACACATTGCTGGGGGGAGTCAGTTATGGGCCAGAGAAAGGAATGTAGGGCACCCCAATTTTCATCCTACAAACACATGGTTACAACATGCAGTGATTGATTCGGCATAATGCTCAAAGTCAACAATTTCCAGATTTAATAGTTAGAAGTAAGCCAAAACCTTGCCCAAACAATAAATCTCACATCATGTGTGATGTTAGATGCCAAATCTGAATCCTTTGCCCCACTTACAAGCATGAAAGCACAACAAAAGTCATTAGTGAAAGAACTGCAAATCATACCTACAATATATTTCACCACAACAACACCCCCAAGTTTCAAATGCAATGGGAGCTTCAACAAGAGCTTCATGAACATTGTCCCGGTGGCAGGATGTGATACTACCATGTCAGCCCACAACATAGTTAAACTGTGGCTAAACAAATCAAGAAGAATGTTGTTTGGTTTGATGAAATATATATGATGACAAGATGATGGTTTCATTTAAAGAAAAAAACAGGCCTAACTACTAGATATTTCAGAATGATGCCACATACACATCTGTTTCATATTGCTGTAACTCCTCAAAAATGTTGTTGTATAACAAGCAGTTATGTGTGTAATATGAATACTATTATGTTAAGGAATTTGATGTAGGAAGTAATCTGAAGTTTGCACAAAGCAAGTTGATCAAGCAACACAAGTATCCTGTTTAGTGACAAAAAGTCAATAATTTCCTTTTAGCACCTTTTTTAAATACAGCAGGTGACATGCATTCATACAGCTGGAATATAAATTACAACCACAAATGAGGTTCCGTTACAGTTTACCAGTCCCCATAGTCCAAGATTAAGTCTTGGTGTGTGAAGAAAGGTTCTGGACACATTTATTCTCTGAGGAAACAGAGATCACTTAAGATGGGTTTACCGTTCCAACAATATTATGCAATTTCACATTCACATTTTTTGCTTATAAGCAGATATGTGTATCAAACATTTATTATTTATTTTGTTTGTTTGCTTGTTTCACATCACCTAAATTTCTAAAATAATGGTTTTAATATCAATAAATTTGTCATGTCAGTTTTCAGGAGAGTTGACAACTTATCTGAAGAAGAAAAATTTAGCCACAAACAGATTTCCAAGGTCCAAGAGAGCATAAAAGGTAAGAATTCTTATTTTACAATACATGCATTTTGGGAACTGGTAGGTATCATAAAATCGACAGCGGTGTTATTTCAATATGATTTATATACTATTATACTTATTTCTGTTAGTTGACAAGGCAATAATTAACGTTAAAGTTTTTTATCTAATATTTTTATAGGCTTTATTTAAATTTGTATTAGTTTTAGTTATAGTTAACAATAAAACACTGATCTTCAACAGGAAAGTGAAAATGCAAAAAGAAAAACTTGTTCTCACACAGTTGCTTGTTTAAAATGGGCCTGCTAAATTTATCTAATTTGTTTGTCTAATCTCTCGGTTCACTTCCTGTGGTCGGTGAACCCCTCAGAGAGTAAAACCTCACGAGGAATCATTTATTACCAAAATAATGGCCTACAAAACAGCTGTGCACACAGAGTGCTCAGTCTGTTAAAACAAAACTGCATTTTCATGCAATTTACAGTGTATTTTGTGTCAGTGGGACAAGCGATTCACTGTTTGGTGGTTGTATTGCAGATATCAGCACTGTAAATAACTATTCCAACTGCTTAGATGTTGCACAATATCAAGAGGAGATTGCCAGACTGAAGAAAGAGTATGAGGAGATCCAGAAGACGGTACTCAGTCAAGAGCAGCAGTTGGACCAGGCGACCCAATCTCAGCAAAGGCTTACACAATCCAGCAACAGAATGACTAGAGACCTCCAGTCCTTTGGAATTATCATCAAGCGTGTAAACCAGTCTCTGGGTCAGTACCTGGATCAGGTAACTGGCTGGCAGGTTGTCATCAATGAAATGGATCAAGGGATGAAAACCCTTGTTGAGGATCGATATGATTTGAAGGCCACAATGCAACAAGTCAACACTACTGTCGCCCTTAGTGCGTTGTGGATAGGTGCTCTTCAAAGAAAGGCAGAAGAGGAGACCTTGGTGCTTCAAAAAATAACAGCGGACTGGCAGAACTACAGCAGAGTTTTAAGTGCCCTGAAGTCCAATGCCAGCGTAACCACACAGACCATGAGGGCTATTCAAAATGGTGTCTCTGCCACTCACCAGCGTATTAGCATGAGTTCAGAGATGGTGCATGACCTCACTCTGCAAGTCATGAACCTTCAGATGCAACTGGACAATGTCTCGTCTTACATTGATGAACACGAGGAGAACATGCATGACCACCAGTACCATGCCAAGTACTACGAGAACCGGACCGGGGAACGATTTGTGACTTTGGATGCAAGAATGAAGTCCATTGAAATGGAGATCGACACACTCTCTTTCAGCTTCAAAGCAACTATCAGCCATGTTCAGAGCATGTACCAATACATCAACCAAGAGAGTTCCTCTTGCCAATCCAGACTGAACAGTCACACGGAAGATTTGCAGAACCTTAACAACACAGTCTTGCTTCTCCTTCACCTAGCTGACACTCTGAGAATGCAGTACATGATGCTGAATGTACGCCTCGATGCTGATGTGAGGAACCTATCAATGGTGATTGAGGAGATGAAGCTGGTAGACACCAGTCATGCAAAGCTGATCCAGAATGTCACTATTCTGAAAGGTTGTTGTCTACCTTTAGTGCAGAGTTCCTCAAATTCAGCCCTGTAGGGTCACTAAACTGCAGAGTATTACTCCAACCCTGATCAAATTCTGAAGACCTTGATTAACTTAGGGTTGGGGGCTAACCTCTGCTGGACAGTGGTCCTCTAGGGCTGGATTTGAAGACCTCTGTTGTAGTGTCTAATAGGTTCACTTGCATGTTCTTTAAGTGTCTAAGTGTCTTTTTTTCTGGATTCTTTATAGGTGTGTCTGGTCCACCAGGTCCAAAGGGAAATAGGGGAGAATCAGGAGCCAAAGGACCTGTAGGTGTAACGGGACCGAAAGGAGACTGGGGACTTGCAGGGAATCGTGGACCTCAAGGACTTAAGGGTGCTATGGGAATTAAGGGTGATCAAGGTGTACAAGGACCTTCTGGAATGAAAGGTGGGCCAGGACTTAAAGGAGAAAAAGGGTCTTTAGGGCCACCAGGGCCTCGTGGTGAAAAGGGACAGAAGGGTGATATGGGGGCTCCTGGGAAGGATGGAATTCCTGGCCCCAAAGGACCGGCAGGTATCCGAGGGCAAGCTGGACTCCCAGGGGTACATGGACCTCCTGGACCAGTAGGAGTACAAGGCCCTGTGGGACCACCGGGGCCACGTGGAATACCTGGACCACCAGGGAAGCCTGCTCAGAGTTCATGAGCAGATAGACATAAAACTTAAAAATACCCCAAATGGTGATACACTGACTGCCTTTCTGGACAGAGTGATGATGGTGGTGGTAAACGTCGACTTGGCAATCTCTCTCTAAACAAGACGATGGTGGGGACTCTTTGGTATCTTAGAGGCCCACGTATACATTCCCCAAACATGGAGCTTGCAACAACAATACACTTTGTATAGGCTTTCAATATTCCTCAAGCACAATTCTATACAGTATATTGAGCCACTTCACAAAGTTTCTTGTTTTAACAATGGTTACAGAGCCAGGCTGCTATGCAACCATTAATTGTACTAGGTACCAGCCATTAGACTCAATCTTTTGCCAGCATTAGCATATGAACTCAGATGAGACTGTGCTTTATTGCTTTTTATGAAGTTTATTTAGTAATGCTGCATTTGCCTCATAATCACAGAACATTCAGAGCTGGTACTCTAAAACATGATTTTTATTATGAGTTCAAGTAAACCAACTATTTCCACTCATTAAAGGTACCATAGGTACAAGTTTATGAAACACTGTGCGAAAAATTCAAATGAACACATTTTACAGTTGCTGGCATTGCATGAAATTGCAAAACCAAGGCAATGAGCAGTGTGAACTGTACAGACAAATTTATTCATTGATTGGCAATGTGCAACATTACGTTTTAATGTTCATATTGGTTTGATTTCCCAATTTGTAAATATAGAATTTTAACAGGTGTAATTTTATGTGTTAATCTGTTTAATGTGTTTTTGAGGAGGACTTCATGATGTGTTAGCATACAGTTTATTCTCTTTGCACAACAAAGGGTTATACGAATGTAAAAAAAGAGGGGGCCATTTTTGTTAAGCATTTTTTTCAAGTTCACTAACCAAGTATTTTCCATTTTCATTAATGCTTTTATCATTTCATAGTGAAATCATGAAACAAATGTATATAATATGATTAGCTATCTACCCAGCAAGCACAAAATATTTTTATAACGTTTTCACATTGCAAAATTTGCGTTCTAAAAAAAAGTACTAAACTGAAACTTTGTTTTATTAGACAAAAAATAAATCATTTTGGAAACGTAGAATATCTAATTGGTAGGTTTCTCTTCAAGTAAATGCAAAATGTCAATATAATATGTTTTACTACAAAAGAAAAATCATACCAAACTGCATCATTTGTTTTTATTTTATTATTAAAACAACTTGTGCTGGCTGGGTAAAGAGACTTTTTTCATCAATCAAACGATCAAAATCACAATCAAAAGTGCAGAGTTGAGATAAGATCTACTTGATCAAGAGCCAATTTAGTGACATAACTAATTCTAGTATGTTTCATCTCTCGACGTACAGTACATAAAGGCAATTAGTTGTTTTGTCACAGCTAGTGTTAACTTTTCTTATTGCATCAT
This sequence comes from Sinocyclocheilus rhinocerous, assembly GCF_001515625.1. NCBI lineage: Eukaryota > Metazoa > Chordata > Actinopteri > Cypriniformes > Cyprinidae > Sinocyclocheilus > Sinocyclocheilus rhinocerous. Next base: position 1,042,983 of record NW_015626862.1, read on the forward strand.
GACTGTAAGTTCCAATCAGGAAACAAACTATTAGCATTAGAGAGGACAATTGACATTTGAATGTGGTGTGAGGTCCCTGTGATGTAATTCCCCATTCCCTTTTGCTTCTTTAAGAAATCTGTTTATTCTTCAATCGCTTTATTTCTTTCTCAGATTCGTTATTGTGCAAATTGATCTTCAGCCTTCATCTCCAGCTTTCTGTTTATGATATAATCTGCATTTTTGATCTAGAAAATGTGGGTACCAAACAATTTTTCAAAGGAAATTGATTCCTTGTTGGAATGAAAACGTAGTTGTGTGGGAGCCAGCTGAATTGATAAACCCGAACAGCCAAACTTTTCAAGCTTTCTAATGAGTTCCAGTGGAACTGGATTTTGGTTGCCTGTGTGTTGTTATGTGACTAGCTTTTGCAAGTGTTAAATAGGAGAGAACCTAGGAGAAATAAGATGTCTACCCACAACATTAGGACCCTGAATGAATTTAGGTAAGTGGATATAATGTCATGCTCTAGGGCTTTTGCATTTATTAAAGGGGTCATATGATGCGATTTCAATTTTTCCTTTCTCTTTGGAGTGTTACAAGCTCTTGGTGCATAAAGAAGATCTGTAAAGTTGCAAAGACTAAAGTCTCAAATCCAAAGAGATATTCTTTTTAAAAGTTAAGAGTCAGCCACACCTACCTAAAACGGCTCGTTCTAACACGCCCCCACATATCTACGTCACTATGTGGAAATATTAGCATAATGCCGCCCAAATGTGCACGCAAAGAAAGAAGGCTGGTTTCAGGAACGGCAGTAGTGTTGATGCAGCCATGTCAGGGAGACGCTGTGTTTCAGTGCGAAAGCAAAAGCACTTTATTTGGCCTTCCGGAAGTAGATGCAATTAGGAATCATTGGTTAAGATTTATTTACAACAGAACAGCACAACCCAGATGTTCGAATTTGTGCAACGCATTTTATGGACGACAGTTTTTTTTAACCTAGAAGAGTACAAGGCTGGCTGTGCACAAAGGCTATTTCTAAAAAAAAATTAATAAATGGTCAATTCCGACTTTACTATGACAATCTGGCGCTTCTGAATCTGCGACTGTAAGTATATTTTGTTACTAGTTTAAGTATTTGCTATTAACTGTTCAAATGCGGAATTTTGCGCAGCGCAGAGTAACGCGTTGTATGTGTGTGTGTGTGTGTGTGTGTGTGTGAGGGGAACAGGGTCACATCACAGGAGAGTGAACTGCCTGTCAGAAATCATAGCACGTCAGCAGTCTTAACCGCGGCTTGTGTACTGCATCATCACTGTGTCTGTCACACGACTCTGTTGCCCTTTCGGGCTTGAACTGACGGTAAAACTAACGACATTATTAACTGTCTTGATATTTACTTTGAAAGCTGACGCTCGCGATTATGGTAAGGGGCGTTACATTTCCAACGCGTGCTTGTGGTGTTCGGCCAATCACAATGCACTGGGTCAGCTGGCCAATCAGAGCAGACTGCACTTGTCAAAAGAGGGGGCTTTGTAGAAAACGAAGCATTTGAGAGAGGCGGGGCATAGAGGACCTACAATAACGTACAGTATTTGAAAAATAATGTGTTTTTTGAACATTAAAGCATGTCAACATATTCTGTTACACCAAATACACAAAATAATGATCTTTAAAATAGCATCATATGACCCCTTTAAGTTATGAATTCTAAATAACAAATAATAATAATAAAATAGCTTGACTGATTGAAGAAAATGTGAGTGATGATTGCCAAACACGCTGACATGATGCTGTAGACACTGGTACCAGCTGCTAAGTTGCAAAGGTCTTGACAGTTTGTATGGAAAGCAACCCTAGCAGAAGTTTGTATTCTTTGGTTTCAGCTTGAACTTGTATGTATGCAGTGCAAAATAATACTGGGCATATACTTGCATTCCAGCTCTCCCATATTTGCATGTGTAAGAATGGAACTTAATGAAACACCAAGTGTAGTATGACCACCCAATACACTAGGAAATAGCGTGCAGATTGTGTTGCCCATTCATGAGCACTTACGCCTGGTTGCTCTCTCGTGTCCTTAGGCCCCGAGTGTCTGCAGCTGGCCTGAAAGTTTAGGCCATCCTCTATAATGGTGCATGACACTTCAAGGAAGTTTCCTGTTGCCAAAGAAAACATGATGACCTCAAGAACAGGTCAGAGGTTCTCATTAAACCAAAACGTTACGTGATTCTTCAATGGTTAACACCTCAATATGCTAACTTTCCAAAGACGTGTATTTACACCATCAATCAAAGCTGCTGAACGTAATAAGCCAGGCAAAGTAATAATGTTCAAAGTTTATCATCAAAACACACTCAAGCGCTTGATTTGACACTTCTCTGTTGTCAGAAACCGATTAAGCCAAATGCATTTTAGCCCAATGTATCATTAATAACTCACATTAATGTGTGTTGCCCCGGGTTCAAACTCTGATCTGCTGACACAATGACAGAATTCACTCGGGAAGTCATGGGCTGTGAGAAAAATCTGTCTCTCACCTCTTCTGTCAAAAACAGCGCTGCTCTCCTACAATGTATGAAAACAATGTACAGCAGATACTTATTTCTTATGCTTTAAGTTTGGAATTTAAAAAATGAAAAGCTCGAGGGTGTCATGTTTTCCCTCTCCTGAATAACATATGACTTGCCAGAGTAAACTGCGCCAGATGTTGAGGCCAATTTATTTTTCTTCCATGCGGAATTCATTTCACACAAGCATTTTCTCACTTAGATATTTAATAAAATGTCTGCCACAGCAAAGGTAATGTCGAAGGGAGAAGTACACTAGAGTAGTAAAGATTTTGTGCTAAAAGCTATAAAACACATTTTATGACTTGTGACATTATTATTGCATGGAATTTGATTTGGAGACTGAATTTGTCTTTGATATTTCTAATGGTATGCCGTTAGGACATGGTTAGGTTACGATTTAAACAAGCAACTGCATTACATAACAAAAAAAAATTGTAAAGGCTCTACAAACAGATTGTCAAAAACGTCTAGACAGCCGTTGGACTGTGTTGAAGTGCAACTCATTTTAAACTAATTTTAAATTACTTCAGGGTGCAATTTAAACGCTGTTGTTGTGATGGCAAATCTGAATAGTTTATATGGAATAAATGTTAAAAAATAAGCAAGCTTCTGAACATTTGCTTTAAAAATTACAATGTTTTGAAAAGAAAATGTTTTACTTTTTTTTTTTAAAAGAAATTAATGCTTTTTTTCAGCAAGGATTCATTAAATTGATCAACAGTGTCAGTAAAGACATTTAAAGATTAACATTTAAAAGTTGTTTTTTAAATGATCTGTTAATCAAAGAAACCTGAATCCAATTTCCACAAAGATATTAAGCAGCACAACTGTTTTCAACATTGATAATGATTTAAACAAAATAATTATTCTTCCTTGAGCACCAAATCAGCATATTAGAATGATTTCTGCAGGATCATGTGATACTGAAGACTGAAATAATGGCTGCTGAAAATTCAACTTTGCCATCATAGGAACAAATTTACACATTGAAATATATTAAAATAAAATAAAATATAAATTAAAATATATTCATTTTAAATGTCAATAATAAGCTAGTTTTACTCTTTTTAAACAAATAAATGCAGCCTTGACGAGCATAAAATGCTTCTTTCAAAAACATTTTAAAAATCTTGCCAATGTATCAGTGAGGCAGAGTATGTGTTTTGCAATGAACAAAAATACTTTTCTATGGGAAAATGTGGTTTAAGTAGTATTCTACACCTATTGTCTGGAAAAATCTAAAAATTCCTCTTTTTTTGGCCAAACTTAGACACATCAAAAACAGCAGAGTTTAGACTTGACATCAGCACAGATCTGTGGATGTTTTATCAGATATATGTCCTTAATTGGAAATGATGGACATTTTTACTTGTTTGTTGACGTTTGTAATCCTTATAAATAATAAATCCGTAATCCTTCCAAAGATTTCCCAAACAGCATGGCATTGCTCTTTTAATAAAGTGACCACATGTATAAGACCATTCTTGACTTAGTGCTGTTTTTTTAGTATGATTTTGTGATGAAGGACATGGTGAACATTATCTAGAGTAATTTCCTTGCACAGTTGTACTACATTATTATTGTTTCATTTTCACTTCGCAAACGGTCTCTTTAATTGCATCAAAAGGGACGCACAGCACACCTCACGAAGTCACCTGTAAGGTCATGAAAATATATTTTGACAACATAGCCAGACACTGTAGAGATCCTGTACAACATAAATTTGTGGTTTAGTTAGTGCTCAGGGAACTGTAAATTACACATTAACCTTAACAGACTATAAACCCAGACGGCAAGCTGACAGTTAATAGTCTCAGTGAAAGGTCTTTTTGGAAAAGTGACAACCTGAACAAAACCAGGACCTCTTGACAGACCTGTTCAGCGTCTACATGGTGGCCATAAAATCTTATAATCAAATCATCACAGTGGATGAAATTCGAGAGGGAGGGATTTTTTGTTGCATTCTCATAACCGTGGGATGAATGTGAGGTGTGAGTGAGATAATGACAAAATACAGGTGAAAAGTTACTTGATTGCATATTATCTTGTCAGTCAACACAAATTGGCTTCAGCTTCAGTAATTAGATTGTAAACAACTGTCTCACTCAGGCATCACCACATGCGATCATGTCTGATTCAAACAAATGAACTAATTTGCATAAACTTGAAGAGCATTTGCCGTGATTCTGTTTTAGTATATAGTAATGTAAATGATCTTATAAACATGATAGTATTAGTTGCAAGGTGACAGGGTCAACATATTCTTTAAGCTTAATTTAATGTTTTTAATGCCTTTATCCTTTATTGACATCAGTCAACCAAAAAAAAAAAAAGAAAAAAAAAGAATTGTCATCTCATTTCTGAAGTCCACCACAAGCCACTGATTAGCTTCATACATGAAATAGGTTTTCTTTGTTTGTTTCTCTTAAATTAAATGATCCAAATAATTGAATTGAAATTGCTGCAGAAATAGTTTGAAATCAAACCAAATAAAACATGAATATTATTTGGATTTCATTATACAGACACACTCAAGAGACTCCTTATTTAAACCACATGGAGGAGGAAATGCTTCTCTCCAAACAAACGGCATCAGTTTGGAACCTTTGGCAGAGGGAATGGTGTGATGTTGTGCATAAAAAAAGAAACTACTCTGGTATGTCAGTAAACAAGGGTGGGTTGGGTTTCATAAAAAAAAAATCTTCTGGAAATGGCAGTTAAAACCTGAGTTCAACTGAAGTGCAGGCAAAGGGCTTAACATCAAATTCTAATAATATGGAGTTATTCCAGATCTCTATTCACAGAAGGTTTATATGTGTATTTATTTAAAGTATTTAGATTTAAATATAAAAGATATGCAGTATCTCACAGAAGTGAGTACACCCCTCACATTTTTGTAAATATTTACAAAAATGTGAGGGGTGTACTCACTTCTGTGAGATACTGTATATGGCTACAGTTACTTGACCTTTGCTGTGAAATGTTTTGCTCCTTACAGGTGGTCTTAAAGGGTCTGTAATTTTCTGACCTGGTTTTGGGGTCACATGCCGCTCTGTTTTGCAATCTGCAAAGCGTCTTTGAAGTGTGTTTGCAGCAACAGGTTCTCAAACTAATTTTCCTGCTACGCTTGTAATTAAACTGTACTTAGCAAATTGTGAATACCAATACAAGTCAAATGGTACATTTGATTAGAGTTTCATTATTTTTAGATGAAAAGCGTTCCAAAGAAATCATTGATTTATTGGATAAAGACAGTCATTTTTGAATAAAGTCCCCACGAGCCCACTTATCCATGTGTTGTTTTCATCAATCGGTGGCCTTGGAAAGTCAGAGTTGTTTCATTTGAAATAATTTGTGAAGTGCATGCATGAAGAAAGCCAAGGGATGTTCATCTTCCAGCCGTTCAGTCCAAGAGACTACATTGTCTAAGCAAGAAAGCATTTTCCAATTAAATACACTTTATTTTTCATTACAGATTACACACACAGCATAATTTTTATTAAAAAGTTAAATTGCAAATGCACATGAATGCACATCAATATTGTAGTATTTGTTTTGTCCACCTTATGGTTTTTTAACAACAGCATGCATGAATTCCACAAGTTTGTGTAAAACTAGCATCTGGTAAAAAAAAACCTTCGTGATGATTTTTTAAATATAATTATAATTAAAGGTATTCTTTGCTGAAGAGGTTTTGTGCAATCAGGCCCTGTTGCTCATGTTATCCAAAATGGTTTTAAAGGCAGAAACTTGAAGCATGTTTTTGCAATAAACTGATTGCTTTATCCCTTAATAATCCAGTGAATGCCATTTCCACCACAAAATAAAGAAATAAAAAGGGCAATTGTGACTTTTTATCTCACAATTCTGATTTTTTTCTGTGAATTCTGAATTTACATCTTGCAATTCTATTCCTGCCAAATAATAAAAAATAGAAAAGGTAATTGCAACTTTTTATCTTGCATTTTTGACTTTTTATTGCAATTGCAAGTTTATATTTCACTATTCTGACTTTCTTTTCAGAATTGCAAGTTATATTGCGAGTTTATATCTCTCAATTCTGACCTTTTTCTTAGAAAACAATATTTTTTCTCACCCAAAAAATAAAAATTATGTAATGATTTACTCACCATCATGTTGTTAAAAACATGTATGGGTTTCTTTCATAAGATTAAAAGAAGATATTTTGAAGAATGTTGGTAACAACAGTTTTGGTTCCCACTGACAAGTTTATGGACAAAAAATGCAATGGAAGTCAGTGGGAGTCAACATTCTACAAAATCTCTTCTTTTGTGTTCTACATTAAGAAGAAAGTCATACATGTTTGGAACAATATGAGGGTGAGTATGTGATGACAGAATTGTCATTTTAGCTTGACCTATCCCTTTAATGTGTTTTATCTAGTGTCCCTATATCATCTGTAGTTTTCTGTTATGCTAACATCTCAACCCTATATTGTATTTTCCTCTAGAAGTGTCTTGACATGAGTCCAACCTCCCTCCAGCATAGCAGTGGCTTTCTGCTATAGATTTATCAGCAGTTTTTGACTGTTTTGCGCCACTTTCTCAGTAATCTAATACATTGAGCTCAAATACTGTTCTTCTGCCAATCAGATTTTGCTCTGAAATTGCACTGCATAACATGACAACATCATCCGTAGTGTAATATACCCCAGCTGTTTCCCTTTACATGCTACTTTAACATGCCATGTGAGTGTTGAACATAAAATTAAAGCAACATCAGCTCTGCCCTCCTTTTCTTGCCCCTTCTTTACCTCTCCATATGGTGTTTGAAAGATTTTGGGTGCGTCCAAAATGTTCACCTCATACAATGATTGTAATATGATTTTCCACTGCCCTGCCTTGGTGCAGAGGAACCCGCAGCTGTAGTAACAGCCCCTGACCTCCTTCCCAAATGCGGGGGCGCCATCTGGACCCTGTTAGCTCTACTTGCCAGTCAAGTCCTGTTCCTCCCAGAGTGCTCCTCATAGGCAACCGCAGATGAACAACTCAGCATAAAAGCCAAGACCCTCCTCTTCGTCCCACGCCATGCTGCAATTTTTCTCTAATCGTGCTTGGAGGACGTCTCGAGGAGGCTGCATCTGCTTATATGCTCATTTATATAAACGCCCTCACTGTCTCCATGCAGTCTCATGTGTTTCATTGTTTGCATTTATGATAACTGGATGGAATGACAACTCTAGGCATGCCAAGTGTGATGCAGGGCTCTGTTCTGCATGATGTTTATGTTACATCACATGTAGGTTTGTTTGTCTATATAATTGCTTACCTCCAGGTTGGTCTGTTGATATGGAGTAAGGTAATAATTGTGATCACTTATTTTTTTCTGGTTATTCTATGCTTAGTAATCAAATAAATACAAATAAATAATAAAAGTAAATAATTGCATAATTATAAACACAAATAAAAAAATAAATGGACATGCAATATTTATTTGAGTTTTTTATTGAACAATTTTTTTTATATCTGAACTAGCACATTGCACAGGAAAAACTAATATATAATTGTCAGTTACCATAGAAGAAAACATTTGCCTGCTGAATGCTGTGATCGATAGAATTAAGCATTATAGTCAAGCAATAATGTGTCTGTATAATGACATATTTAATTTGATTTTATTCATGTTCTAATTGTTCTATTTTCCAATCATTTTGTTCAAATAATTTTGCTCCTATGTGTAAGTTCAGTAATTTCACTTGAATGGCAATGAATATGTTCTTTTCATTGCCATTAAAGTGAAATAACTGAACATAAATATAGGAGCCTGACAAAAATGCTCATTTTAGAAGAAAATGGCACTATATATATATATATATATATATATTTGTTAGCATTTTATATAGATATATACATATGACAATTATAATAAATTTCAAACAATATAGTACATTATTGTAACATTGTTACACTGCATGTTTATTTCAGTATCCAGTTACATCTCAGATCAAGATGCAGTTTTTTTTTTAATTCAGTTTTGTGTGCAAATACTTTTGCAGTGCAATTAAAGTTTTGAGGAAGGAGATGGAGTTAGAAATCATAGCTAATATAATTTCTGGTCTAAGCTGAGTGCATTGTATTGTTGGATGCCACACAGTGAGTCCTGTTATGCATTTATGCATTTACATATGAATTTTGGCAGATGCTTTTATCCAAAGCACCTTACTTTGCATCTGATCACTGCACATTGTATAATGCACATTTTGGTAAATGTAGTAAGTCATCTGTCATATTTGTTCAGTCTTCTGCAAAAACAAAGAGGGTGAGGCATTCTGTTCAGAGAATGTAAAATGCATGGAGGCAGGCATGATTTCCAAACATCAGATTTCCAATTTGACTATTGTTTCCAAAATTACGAGGAACGATTTAATGGGTTTTCTATGGTCACCTTGAAATAAGAACACTTTATAAGCAATGTGGTTAAATGGGCAAAACAATAAAAATACAGACTGTACTGAGTCATTATACAAGACAAAACGGGCCATTTTTCCCTGCGCTATTTGACAAGGTTCATGCAGTGAGACACTGAACCAGTTACTGAGTTGAAATAGTAACTAAACTAGGCCACAATAAAGCAACTTTATTTCACAATAGATAAAAAATAAACAAGCTCATTTGGACAAAAAGAGAATGACTTCCAGACCACAAAGATTACACTGACGCCTCCCTCTGACAGCCCCTCAACCGCAGCCTCATTCTGGGACTGAAACGCCATCCCTCTCCAGACTCCTTAAAGTGTTTTGCTGTGAGTGTCATCGAGAAAGCAGGGGACTATATAGTGCTTGATTTGCATTTGCCAGTGATTTCGATTGACTCAAGAGGCAGATCTAAACTCATGAACTCTTCTGTGCACAGTTTTGAGAGAGGAAACTTTCACCATATGCAATGTTTGTAAGTGATGTTTTATTTTGGATGCGTTGCTGATATCCTTTGCTGTTGAGCTCCATGGTTCCTCCTGGGCTTGTATTCAAAGATCCAGAATCATATGGCCGAGCTCCCAAGTGAATTTCAGAGCATTATGACAGCGCCAAGAGTTTTTTGGACTGATGGTGAGCATCACATGACCTTGATTTAATGGCTCCCTCAGGTGCAATCCACACATATTCTCCAGCTTTCCGCACATGCCTGACCTGCTCTGTGTATTCCCTACAAAAATGTCTCTGAAGAAGGAATTTTTGCTTTGCTCTACTTAGGATTGTTGAACTTCCGACCCGACTGTGGAAATGCTGTTCTAACACTCTGAAGTTTTTGTTGATATGAACGTTGAATTACAAATAACAATAGCCTATATATATATATATATATATATATATGCATACCCTTATGAAAAAGAAGTACACTTTAGAAATGAGAATAGACTTCAGAAATGTAAGAGCATATTATTTGTAATTAAATTAAAATGGATTTTTAGTTCAAATTATACATTGAACTTGAGAATGACCATGTTTAATACATCTTCATGCGTAATTTTATAATTATGTCTATTGTCTTTGAAATATGAATTACGTTTATTTCAAAATGTACTGACAAGTAGTTATGGTAAACTAAAATTTGAAAAACCTTAACAACAACAACAACAACAAAAAAAGATTTTAAATTGAAATGAAATTTAGAAATGTTTCCTTGGCAACTAACTGAAATAAATAAGTTTAAGTTGAATTACTAAAACTATAACTGAAATAAAATTAATTAAATCTAAGCAGAAATATTAAAAATAACAGAAGCACATGACAAAATGACTAAAACCTAAAAGAAAACTAAAGATATAAAAATAAAACTGAATTCAAGAGATTCATAAATACAATAAATAATACTAAAATAACACTGGTTTCTAGCTGATCCAAGCTAGTTTAGGTGGTTGATATGTTTTCTAGTGTATTCTGATGCAATAAACTTTTTTACAAGCAATATTCATCAAAATGATTTCATTAATATAGGGAAATAGTTGAGCTTTGTTTTTATTATACATTTGAATGGCCATTAATGGAGAAAGATGTTTTTTTTTCTTCTTTCTGTCAGATGCTGTAGTTACAACATCTACCAGCAGGGGCTAACTAACCATGCTAACGAGCCATACCTCTAATCAGTCACATCTCTAAAACATGATGACAGCAACAAGCAGGTTGTGTGCACTGAAGGATCACACACCAGACAAGCAGCTGCTATTGAGATGAATATTCCTTTGACGTCCTTCTCACAACTTCCTTATCTACCAGCCGGTAAACAACATAAACCAGTTTGAACCAGCTAATAAGAAAGCAGGTACCAAGTTTTGAAAAACATCTTCCAGCTTAAGCTGATTTTAGCTGGATTTTCTAGCAGTGTTGTCAAAATAAAAGCAAGGTGAGATAAGGGTTTGACTGGAAATCTTCTGCTGCTGGTGTAAGCTCTGTATGTGTGCCAGAGGAATCTGTGTTGTCAGCTGGATGGGTTGAGCAGATCAGTAGGTCACATCTCTGTTGATCTTGTCTAATCACTGTGTCAGGGGCCTCTGGAGTGAATCAGCAGAATGCAGTGTGTTGCCGATAAGTCAAGCACAAATTAAACCTCTAACTGTACCCATGGGGAGTGATCATGTGTTATGAAGAATGAAGCTGGAGAGATGCTCTCCACTGGGTTCTAACCCCACAAATGAGGGCAGAAATCTCCTCTGGTTAAAATATAAAGTTTATAATTTCTGTAATTATCGTACCTTATGGTTGGAAATGGTTGTAGGTATTATGCAAAGATATTACTGTAAAGAAGAGCTAAAACAGTTGATGCATTTATGAATTACAGATGTGGCTTGTTCACAAAGTAATCTCAGATTTGTTTTTGTTGAACTGTAGAATTCATATTTAACTTTTCCCCTGTGGAATTCATAATAGCTAAATGATGTTATAATTACATTATTAAAATCCAAACGCAAGGGTTAGATTTAGAGTAGAGCGTATAAAATATTATTAGATCAGTATAAAAAATAATAGAAGGTGGACAATTAAAATAATTGTGTTGTTTTTAAATGTATACTTTTTTTCATATGACATGAGCCAAACTTGACCTTTGGATAGTTTTCAGGTCTAATGAAAATAGTAAAATGAGTCTTTTTGAAAATCAGACAGCTATTACTGTAATATCATTTTAAAAAATACACCAATTACCATGACAACAATTAACTTGCAATCAATAAAAATGTAGGGGTCTGTAAGACTTTTGATGCTTTTAAAAGAAGCCTGTTCTGCTAGGCTGCATTTATTTGGTCAAAAATACAGTGAAACATTAAAATTGTGAAATATTATTACAATTTTAAATAACTGTTTTCTATTTTATTATATCTTAAAATGTAATTTATTCCTGTGATGGCAAACCTGAATTTTCAGCAGCCATTACTCCAGTCTTTTAATGTCTCATGATCTTTCAGTAATCATTATAATATGCTGATTTGTGAAAACTATGAAACATTTTTCATAATTCTTTGATGAATAGAAAGTTCAAGAGAACAGCATATTTAAAATAGATTTTTTTGTAACAATGTGAAAGTCTACTGTCACTTTTAATGCACCCTTGCTGAACAAAATATTCATTAAAAAAGAGCAAGTCCTGAAATAATTTGCATTTTTTTGAAAGAAAGTGGTACCACAATACAATGATGAGAAGGCCTGAACATACTTAAAATTATGTCTCCACTTTCTTTACAAATTAAGTTAGCACTTCATAATCATGACCCTTTAACTGTTTCTGTTGTTTTTCCCAGCGGTTCAGAAAGCAGCACTTTATCTCATTGTTTGAGGTCTTCTCATTCCCCGACAGTGCAGGAACTGTTCAATCAGCCCCATGTGTCCTCCACATTGCCTCACATCACAGTGGCTCATCTCCAGGCCTGTTCTTCTCTGCACCCACTTTATGACCTTGTTTGCTTTTGTTAAAGGCTCCAGCTGGCCCGAATGAATCAGGACATATGCAAGCCACACTCAAAACAGCTCTGACAAACAACTTTGAATTGTGTGCCATTATTGAATTAATCTGATTAATTTGCAGTATATTTACTTGTCTCCACAAGTAAAATGTATGTGCCACGGGCGTGACAGTATGATTTAATCATTCAGACAATGTAACTCCCAAGTTTAAATCCAATTTGCTTTAATACAAGACTTGCTTTTTGTAAATGAGTTCCTGGAAAGGTCTGTGTTATAATAGTGCAGTGCCACTGGCTTGAAAAGAATGTGACTGAATCTTTCCTATAAACAAACCAGAAACATCCTGCCAGTGAAGGACATCTGAGGTCCAGTCCAAGGTCATATTTTCCAGCTCAGCCTTGGACAGGAGACGCCTTTGCAGAATAACTTCTTTCTTTTGTGTCTGTCTGTACCGCAACAAGTGTGCTAGCTCTTTAGGAGGATGTGGTCTGTCAGCTGCTTTCAGACTCTTGAAAAAAAACTCGATTTCTGATCATTCAGCCACAACATAACATTGTCAGTGATATTATTGTACCAATAAATTGATTTGGATGGGTCTTATTTTACGGTATAAAATAAAATAAAAATAATTCTGGTATAGTAATTCAAATTTTATATTTTTTTTATTTTAAAAATACAAATTAATAATTTAATGTTTCTTGGTAAAACATGGCAAAATCACAAATAAGGGTTTCAAGCTGTATTTAGACCTTTAGATGAGCAATTTTAGTAAGCATTGATAAAATCTCATAAAATAAATAAATTTAACGAAACAGCTTGTGTAATATTTAGTTTGAGGTTCTTAATCACCGTGTTCTTTTTAAATTGTTTCAGAGCCTGTTTTGTATCCTATTGTGGATGTCTTATACCAACAAATTATTTGTTCGATACAATGCTGCCATCTAGTGGATATTATGGCCCAGGTTGAATGGAAGAGATCGCCAATTTGACTTGTCGGTAACGATATTTTACTACTGAAAGCTTGAACAAAGCAATAGTCACAATATTATGTAGTTCAGTTCTGTAAACTTTTTAAAAAATATTTTAAATAATTTACCGCATTTTAATGTAATGCTAGCTTCATCCAAATGCCATGATTGCTTTCATATGGAACTGGAAATTTAGGGGAAAAAAGTTCATATTTTTGAGCTTTGCTCAGAGAAGTGTATTTGTAGAAAGTTATAACAACTGAAGTGAACTGAGAAAGTCAAAGATTTATTTAGTTTAGGACATCAAAAAAGTTTAGGCATTTGTCATTCAATGGTATCACTCCAAAAAGGTTTATCATTTACAAGCACAAATACCCTAAAGGTCTTAGTGTACACATCCATTAACATATCTCCACAGCGAGTATCTTTAATTCATCCAAAAACATCAACAACATAACTGTTTAAAATACAGAATCAGCGGAGATCTTGAAATTCTTCTGGTTTAAATGAGCAATCTAATCTATCTTGTCATTTCATTTTTACATACTTTACATATTGCATTTGTATTTTCAAAGGAATGACAAAAACAACTGCTCTAGAATGGTCCTGGCATTGTGCTTTATAGGCACAAGTACTGTTTCTTATTGATGGCTCATTTCTGCTGTCTCTAGTGCACGCTTCCCTTCCTTTGACAAATAAGATATTGTGGGGGAAGATGTCGGTTCTTATTAATCGCAGATTAATTCCTTTACTTTACATGAAGTCATCCGAATCATAGTCACCCTGCAGAAAAAATGATCATATCATGTCATAAAAGAATTAGTGTCAATGCTCCGCAGAATATTAAGCTCTAAGGATGTATTACCTCATTTGTGGTCATGTTGTCACTCTTCATGAGTGCTGAATAATTCCTACAGGAAAGTAGATGTTACAAGTAAGTACACAAAATAGATGCCTGTACCTGTAAATAATACGTCTCAAGGACTGATTCTGATGTACAAAGGTTATTTTTTATTATATTTATCATTTATGCATCTACAGTAGAGTCCAAAAGTCTGAGACCACTTTAAAGAGTGATTTACCAAATAGAATTTATATATATATATATATATATAAACAATAGGAATTCACTCAAACTGTTATGCTGATAATATAATTTGTAATGACTTTTTTTTATTGAGTTAGAAAATGCAAAATAAACGCATTTCGTTAGTGGTCTCAAACTTTTGGACGCCAGTGTATTTTTCAAAAATTAAAGGGATAGTTCACTTTTAGTTGCTAGGCCCCACTGACTTGCATAGTGTTTTTTTTTTCGCATACTATGGAAGTCAGTGGGGACCAGCAACTGAAGGTGAACTATCCCTTTAAATGTTTGTGTAGAGGTTATAAAATGCATAATATGCTCAACATTTTAACAATATGCAGCACCTTAATTCTTCTGTCTCTTTTTTCTTCTTCATTTCTTCCTTCTCCTTTTTCTTCTGCTCTTGTAATTGTGTCTTTTTCTCGCTTCTTTCCTCTCTGTCCCGGGACTCCTTCTCAGCAGCAAGATCAGGATAGCGCTCCTCTTTTGTTTTCTCTAGTCTGTTGATGATTTCATTGATTTTCTTTTCTACTGCCACAATTTTCACCTGTTGACATTGTATAGTAAATGGATATTTATACAGAATTTGCAGTTATTTAGAAGATTTCAAAGTACTATATTAATACCTGAGCAACTTAGAATCACACAGACTTTGTTCAGACAGGCAGCAAATGGTATTTTTTGGCACAACTTACTCAGATTAGTTTAATTTCTGTCATTTCAAGCTGATGCATCCTAATAAAAGTTCTGGATCAGAATTGGCTGCAGTGTGAACAAAATCATAGAGTTTATCTCTCCTCATACCTCCTTCTGCCGATGGAAGCCTATCTGCCCGACATCCATGTCTGCTGTTTTTTTTAGATTGCCCCACGGTGTGTAGACAACATTAATATTGTTCATTTTGCAACCTATAAATAAAAATACATTTCAGAAAATCCCTTAAATAGCATTGTTAACAAACAAGTTTGGATGTTTCTTGTAAAGAAGCATTACCTTGAATGCTGTTGTTTTTGACCAGCTGTGTACAGTCAACCAGGACTTCTTTTGGTATCTCTTCTATCATTGTACCCTTTAATTGTGAACATAATAAATGTAGAAAATATAAATAAACACAGAAATATTATAAATAAAACTGTAGGTTAAAATATGATACACTTAAAATATGATACCTTGGGCATTCTTAGATATACATGGGCAGATGAGAGCTTGTCCACATGGAACCTGGAACACACACATTCATTGCACTTGAACTAATATTTCACAGCGGAGCAAAACTAGAAAATAATAATTCATATGTGGTGGCAAACAACAAATAGATTTTTGTTCTCACCAGATATCTTCAGGCCATCCATATTTTATAAGATCTTCATCTGTTGAAAAACAAAAAGTTATTAATGGTCTGACAAGCAAAGGGTGAGGGTGCTGGAAAATATTATTTATAAGGAATTCGGTACTTACTTTCATGTTTATCTTTGCCCATATAGATGGTATAGGGCGGTGAGACAACTGTAAAAGAGAAGCATTAAAAAGCAGTTTTTGTTTGTTTGTTTATTCTTGTTACATATCTGAAGACACACCGAACCTTCAACAATATAATCTCACAATGTCAAGTTACTGCGTATTGCAGTTTTGATAATCTTTCTTTTTGTTCCATGTTGTATTATTGTTAGCATTATAATTGTTTCGTATTTAAACTGTCTTTGTTGACAACATAAACACTGTTTTGCCTGGGCACAGAAAACACACAATTCACTACTCACCGGCGCTTATAAAGTAAAACACCATCTTTTTACGCAAAGACGCAACCTTTCAATGGTCTCACTATATGTATTCAACAAAACATCGAGCACATCAGAGGTAAGTAATAACCTGTTTCAGAGGCACATGTGATGTGCACCATCTATTCCGACCACAACAGCAACAAGCAGCGCTTCAACGACGTGATTCCCGGTGAATGAATCGTTCATTTGAATCGCATCTCGGTTGAACGGGTCTAAATGATTCAGGTTTGAACAATTCGTTCCGAAGTTCCGAACTGTGCTCACGTCAGCAAATACGTCCGTGGGTTCTAATAAATAAAACACTTTTTTAATTATTTAGATTCTAAATTACTTTTTTTTTTGGAGGAACTGAATGACTGCAACAATCTGAATTGGAGCGCTCAGTTTTTTTTTTAACCGGTTCTTTGAAACAAACTGTCCGAAAGAACCGATTCGTGTAGATGAATCGCACTTAACCGGACGTCATACAGAGTCGTTGTTTCCGTTTCCGTGTGCGCCGCAATTGACTTTGGCGCGTTGTTCAAAACAGACCGCGGGTGAAGGGAGAGATTTGCCGCGATAATTTTGTTCAGGTGTTTCCACACAAAATCGGATTTTTTTTGACCTGGTATGTGAACTACTTCATATATTGTTACATTGTCAGTATTAGAACGAGGTTTGTGTTGACTGTGGGATCCTGCGTGTATTTTAACGAGATGTTGCTTGTTGTCAACTAATTGGCGCCTAGCAAAGAGCTGCGGTATAAATGGATGATATGTATTGAAAATATATGTACTATATTCTTTATACTATGAGCCAAGCTACATATATCGTTATCATAGCAATAAGCTTGACTCGAAAACACATACAGTTTGATTCTTTTGAATCTCTCCGTTTAAGGTCACTATTCTCAAGTCTACTGACGCAAATGACTAATTTTGTCGATTTATGTTTACTAAATTTGATCATGTTACTACTTTTTCAACACAATTCTCATATGATTAAGTGGGAGCAAAATTCTATTGCAGAAATATCAGAATGTTCCAGAAATGCAAACTGTGGCGTCCTATAAAAGCCAATAATACCACGTCATGTTCTGATTCCCTGTCTGCTCATTTCAGGTGATTTGAAGATGTTATCCCGAAAAAGAAAACATGGCTCTCCTGATGCTGAGAGGTATGTGATGTCATTTTGTTAGATATTAGATTTTGAAATGTACTTTGCTCTTATGACACAGATTGTGAACCATTTCTTTCCGTTTTGTTTATACCCACCATAGTAACCCATCTAAGAAACAAATAACAAGCCTGAGAAACTCTCCAAGAAGGGCCACTCGACAAAAAGAGAATATTCCCACCTCGCTGGCATCACCCCAAAAGATTCTCAGTACACCTAAGAAGATGCCGAGGACCTCTTCACTAGAATCTCCTCCAAAACGAATCTCGCCACGAAAAACTGTATTGGGAGCGGGATCCTTCTACAGCAAGCAGAAACCTCTTTATCTCACACCTCTGGAAAGGAAGCTGTTAAAGGAAACCAAGTCACCGCCATCAGTCCCTAGCAAAGAACCATCACGCCTCCCTTTGAATGCTGGGAATCCTGTTAAAAAAACAGTGAGGAAGCTCCAAAAGAAAGGCAGTGCCACAGTTCCACAGTCTAACCTGAAAGGCTACTTCACTGCTAAACCCAAAGGGAAAAGTCCCTCTGACACGCAAACAGATCAGTCGTTGAAGGCCACGGTGGCCCCGATTTCATTTAGCAGTGTGAAATCCAAGAGTAAACCCAAGCTGGTTGTGGGAGCAGCTTTCTTCAGCACTGGAAAAAAGCCCACTTCAATGTTCAAAAGATCTGCACAGAACACAAAGCCTAAACAACCCTCAACCTATGAAAAACCCACAAAGGAGAAGGAAGCGCCGACAGCACCAGGAGAACATTCCCCAGTCCGCCGTGCCATCTTCTTAAAAAGACACCCGAATGCAGACAACACAACTAAAGTTACTACTGATAAAGTTGCTGAGCACAGCGAGTCAACGCAAGTGATGTTGAGCCCCAAGCAGATGTCCCCTCATATCCTGGCACATATGCATGGTATTACCAAAGAGTTAAAGGTGGTTTTGAGGAGATCTGTTAGTCCCAACAGATCCACTGAAGCTAGTAGCCAGGTAATATTGAACTGTTGAATTATCTGCTAGTAACTATGTAAAGCTTTCATCAGCTTTTTCTCAAACTGAAAATGTTTTCCAGGACTCACCCGCAAAAACAGATTCGGTGTTTGATGTGAGTGACATACCACCACCACCAGATCACAACAGCTCTCTTGATGAAGGTAAAAAACATCCACTAATTATCTATATAAACAAAAATATATTTTATTTTATAAACAAGTCATTTTTATTCTATATTACTTTAGAACTTACTTTCTAATTTGTTCAGTTTATCTTAGATAAATGTAATAATTTTTTATAAATTCTGTTTTTAACAAAGCAAAACAACATCTGATTTTTTAACATTTTGTAAATTATTTTTTAATTGCTCCCTCTTCAGAAGAGTCATCTGTCTATCCCATCTTTGGCACTAAGAGGTAAGACAGTCATATACTTATTTATTTATTCCTAATGCAACTGTGGCAAAATTATGTCACACTGAGGAAGTGGGGGGAGCGTGGTTACAGAAAAAAGCAGTCATGGTTACTGTAAAAAAATGTATAGTTTCAAAAGCATTGCTGCATAAGGCTAATGTTATAGAATGACCTAATGACGTTGTGTTCCAGCCAGGTTATATTCAGTGTAAAAGTGTTTTGTTTGATCGTCAGAAGTTGTTCTCATCTTTGTTTTAGATCTCAGAAAAAAGGGGTTTTGTTGCCACCACTGAACACCAGCACTCCTCCTGCACTGACTGGTACTCCTGCTCTGAAGGCCAAAGAGAGAACTGCATTGAGAAGAGAGATGAAGAAGCAAACAGATAACCAGCTTATCATTGTGAGTAGAAAGTCAAATTGTTGGAGAGAAATAAACTGGTAGTTTTTTTTCACCTCTTCTTAATGGTTAACGTGTCTGGTATTTAGGATGCTGGTCAGAAGCAGTTCGGCGCCACCACGTGTGGGTCCTGTGGGATGCTGTACAGTACAGACAGTCCAGAGGACAACTTCCAGCACACACAGTTCCATCAGCGATTCTTGGACACCATTAAGTTTGTGGTGAGCTGTCATGATGTTTTTATCAATGCAGCTGAGCAATTCTGCTGTAAAAAAAAATTGCAATTTTACATCATTTTGTATGTTTTTAGGGTTGGAAAAAAGAGAGGGTTGTGGCTGAGTTCTGGGATGGAAAGATTATTCTTGTTCTTCCTGATGATCCTAAGTATGCCACAAAAAAGGTATGCTGGCAGTGATTGGTTCTAGTTTAAACACTTGCTCTGTCCAGCTAAATCTCCAGCATTTCCTAACCTATGCTGCTTTGTTTCAGGCAGAGGACGTGAGACGGATTGCAGACAGTGAATTGGGCTTTCAGCAGATCACCCTCAGTAGCCCGAGCTCAGCTAAAACCTACCTGTTCATTAACAGCGACAGGATGGTGGTGGGATGTCTGGTGGCTGAAAATATTAGACAGGTGAGTGTTTAACAAACCATTTCTAACATTTGACTTTAGTTCAGTATCATTGCCATTCTGAGCTATAAAGTAGTGTTTCTGTGTTTTTAAAAGGTTTTAGTTTTCCCCCTCCACAAGTTAAGGACTAAAAAGGTCTCAAATCTGAGCAGAAATGTCATGGCATTAAATGTTACATGCATTGCAAAAAAAAAAAAAAATCCTTAGTATTTTTTCCCCCCAATACAAATGTCTGAACATTGTTAAATCAAGATACATTTACTTGAGATGCAATTTGAACGTCTTGTTTTCTGAGAGATTGATCAAAATTGAGTTTATGCTTAAAACAAGAACAAGTATCTTTCAAATCTTTTCACTTCTTGAACCAAAATCTAAATTATGTTGGTTTTTCTGAGCCCATTGGTAGATATTTGTTCTTGTTTTAATTGTAAATCCACTTAATTTTGATCAATTTCTCAGAACACAAACAAAACTATTTTCATTTTGCTTCTCAAGTAAATGTAGATTTAAGAATCTTTAGACATTTGTACTAGAAAACAAGACAAAAATACTAATTAAGAGCATCATTTTTTTGCAGATTGATAAGAAGGTACAGTAAAAGTGGTTTCCATATTCTAGTGGTTAGGAGCAGAGCTATTCAAGCCTTGAGCTATTTTTGTGTAAAAACTAAAACAAAAAAACAATTACCATCAAAAAAAACCTGCAGAAAGCCTCTTGATCTTGACTCTTATCATACCCAATATCAATTAGGCTTTTCGGGTGCTGGAACAGCAAGAGAAACCCAAAGACATGAGCAAGGAGGATTTCATGGAGCACCACAGAGCCTGGTGCTGCTCTACCGTGCCGGAAAAAGCCATCTGTGGTGTCAGTCGCATCTGGGTTTTCAGTCTGATGAGGAGGAAGGGCATCGCCACTCGCCTTCTGGACACAGTCAGGTACTAAACATTTTCAGCGCATTCATAACAAAAAAAAAAAATGTATTGTGGGAGGTTGCTTCTGTATATAAAATAGTTTCTTACTGATTCAGGACTACTTTCATGTACGGGAGCCACCTGACCAAAGAGGAAATCGCCTTCTCTGACCCTACACCAGAAGGAAAGCTGTTTGCTACGAAGTACTGTGAGACACCAACATTTCTGGTGTACAACTTCATCAGTTAAAGAAAAACGTTTCCTGTAGGTTTTAGTATGACTGCATTTGTGAATGCTTTTGTAAGTTTTTAATAGATAAAAAATTGTTAGATGTTCAAATGAAGTTCAGTCTAATATGATAAATCTCATGTAGTGTTCCAGATTTGTTCAGGAGAAAATCCATGTTTTACTGTTGTGTAGAGATTGATGGATTGTCTTTGACAGTGAGTTCATGAAATCATATTTAAGACACTTTACATTAGCACGAATGCAAGCTTTAAGGTTCCTGTTTGGAAAATTCATAATTTCCTTGAAGTTAGTTGTAAAATGAACAAGAACTTTCAATTGAACTGCTCCTTGCTTTTGACTTTGTACATATTTTTAAATAAATTGTACTTATTCGTATATTTTGTATTGTCTTTGTGTAAATGTCTGTCATAGTGTGAGTTTCAGGAATTTTTTTTGGAATTATTCACATGGTGTATTTAAGAGGGTTGCCCATTGAGTAATTGATGCACACCATTTCTATTCCATACCCTTTAATAACTTGTAGAGTGTAATATATATATATAAAGTATATCGTTAGGTGAATGATCTCTACTTAAGTTTTTAGTTTGTAATTAAACTTTTGCCTTAACTTGTTAATTTAATTTAGTCTTGTGTGAAAAATTCAAATATTCCTAATAGTTTTAATTTCTCAGCCCATAAAAACTTGCATTCAATCATTTTAAAAGAAACCGCAAGATGCTTTAGTGCAGAGGTTTTCAAACTGGGATCCAGAGGGTGCAAGTGGGTCTGAAAAAAATATATGTGAGAAACTTGTTAAACTATATACTTGGGACTGGATAAATGTCATGACAGCCATTGTTTTTCTTTTACTTTCTGTTGTCAAAATATTGTTAGATGTATATGTATCCATGGCATCACAAATCTTTGAAAACCTTCAGTTTAGAATATACTGTAGTAGGTAACAAAACAGGGCACGCTAACTTCACATGGAGATTTCCATGTTGAATATAAATTACTCATATTCAGCTATTTGCGAGAGGAAAAAAAAAAATTCCATCCATCCAAAAATTCCAAGTCATTCATTTAGCATGTGT
>NW_015626862.1:1065427-1077770 GCF_001515625.1 Sinocyclocheilus rhinocerous
AAAAAAAATTGCAATTTTACATCATTTTGTATGTTTTTAGGGTTGGAAAAAAGAGAGGGTTGTGGCTGAGTTCTGGGATGGAAAGATTATTCTTGTTCTTCCTGATGATCCTAAGTATGCCACAAAAAAGGTATGCTGGCAGTGATTGGTTCTAGTTTAAACACTTGCTCTGTCCAGCTAAATCTCCAGCATTTCCTAACCTATGCTGCTTTGTTTCAGGCAGAGGACGTGAGACGGATTGCAGACAGTGAATTGGGCTTTCAGCAGATCACCCTCAGTAGCCCGAGCTCAGCTAAAACCTACCTGTTCATTAACAGCGACAGGATGGTGGTGGGATGTCTGGTGGCTGAAAATATTAGACAGGTGAGTGTTTAACAAACCATTTCTAACATTTGACTTTAGTTCAGTATCATTGCCATTCTGAGCTATAAAGTAGTGTTTCTGTGTTTTTAAAAGGTTTTAGTTTTCCCCCTCCACAAGTTAAGGACTAAAAAGGTCTCAAATCTGAGCAGAAATGTCATGGCATTAAATGTTACATGCATTGCAAAAAAAAAAAAAAATCCTTAGTATTTTTTCCCCCCAATACAAATGTCTGAACATTGTTAAATCAAGATACATTTACTTGAGATGCAATTTGAACGTCTTGTTTTCTGAGAGATTGATCAAAATTGAGTTTATGCTTAAAACAAGAACAAGTATCTTTCAAATCTTTTCACTTCTTGAACCAAAATCTAAATTATGTTGGTTTTTCTGAGCCCATTGGTAGATATTTGTTCTTGTTTTAATTGTAAATCCACTTAATTTTGATCAATTTCTCAGAACACAAACAAAACTATTTTCATTTTGCTTCTCAAGTAAATGTAGATTTAAGAATCTTTAGACATTTGTACTAGAAAACAAGACAAAAATACTAATTAAGAGCATCATTTTTTTGCAGATTGATAAGAAGGTACAGTAAAAGTGGTTTCCATATTCTAGTGGTTAGGAGCAGAGCTATTCAAGCCTTGAGCTATTTTTGTGTAAAAACTAAAACAAAAAAACAATTACCATCAAAAAAAACCTGCAGAAAGCCTCTTGATCTTGACTCTTATCATACCCAATATCAATTAGGCTTTTCGGGTGCTGGAACAGCAAGAGAAACCCAAAGACATGAGCAAGGAGGATTTCATGGAGCACCACAGAGCCTGGTGCTGCTCTACCGTGCCGGAAAAAGCCATCTGTGGTGTCAGTCGCATCTGGGTTTTCAGTCTGATGAGGAGGAAGGGCATCGCCACTCGCCTTCTGGACACAGTCAGGTACTAAACATTTTCAGCGCATTCATAACAAAAAAAAAAAATGTATTGTGGGAGGTTGCTTCTGTATATAAAATAGTTTCTTACTGATTCAGGACTACTTTCATGTACGGGAGCCACCTGACCAAAGAGGAAATCGCCTTCTCTGACCCTACACCAGAAGGAAAGCTGTTTGCTACGAAGTACTGTGAGACACCAACATTTCTGGTGTACAACTTCATCAGTTAAAGAAAAACGTTTCCTGTAGGTTTTAGTATGACTGCATTTGTGAATGCTTTTGTAAGTTTTTAATAGATAAAAAATTGTTAGATGTTCAAATGAAGTTCAGTCTAATATGATAAATCTCATGTAGTGTTCCAGATTTGTTCAGGAGAAAATCCATGTTTTACTGTTGTGTAGAGATTGATGGATTGTCTTTGACAGTGAGTTCATGAAATCATATTTAAGACACTTTACATTAGCACGAATGCAAGCTTTAAGGTTCCTGTTTGGAAAATTCATAATTTCCTTGAAGTTAGTTGTAAAATGAACAAGAACTTTCAATTGAACTGCTCCTTGCTTTTGACTTTGTACATATTTTTAAATAAATTGTACTTATTCGTATATTTTGTATTGTCTTTGTGTAAATGTCTGTCATAGTGTGAGTTTCAGGAATTTTTTTTGGAATTATTCACATGGTGTATTTAAGAGGGTTGCCCATTGAGTAATTGATGCACACCATTTCTATTCCATACCCTTTAATAACTTGTAGAGTGTAATATATATATATATAAAGTATATCGTTAGGTGAATGATCTCTACTTAAGTTTTTAGTTTGTAATTAAACTTTTGCCTTAACTTGTTAATTTAATTTAGTCTTGTGTGAAAAATTCAAATATTCCTAATAGTTTTAATTTCTCAGCCCATAAAAACTTGCATTCAATCATTTTAAAAGAAACCGCAAGATGCTTTAGTGCAGAGGTTTTCAAACTGGGATCCAGAGGGTGCAAGTGGGTCTGAAAAAAATATATGTGAGAAACTTGTTAAACTATATACTTGGGACTGGATAAATGTCATGACAGCCATTGTTTTTCTTTTACTTTCTGTTGTCAAAATATTGTTAGATGTATATGTATCCATGGCATCACAAATCTTTGAAAACCTTCAGTTTAGAATATACTGTAGTAGGTAACAAAACAGGGCACGCTAACTTCACATGGAGATTTCCATGTTGAATATAAATTACTCATATTCAGCTATTTGCGAGAGGAAAAAAAAAAATTCCATCCATCCAAAAATTCCAAGTCATTCATTTAGCATGTGTGCTGATTTTGCACACAAAGACCATGGTTCAAAAACAGATTTTAATTCAAATTGCACTGACAACTACAGTATCTAGAATGTCTGAATAGAGTACATAAGAACATATGTAACATGACTAAATCCTCAACAGAAAAGTATCTACAACGTGAAAATGCACCAGCTCAAAGTAAAATTATAGACAGAACAGTAACCAGACCCAACAGGCAAGCATACAATATATTTTACAGTTTAACAGTGAACATTTAATCAACTACAATGACCTCACTGCTTTTGTCACAAAGCTGGGTGTTTGACTCCAGCACCTGAACAATGTGAGCTGCAGAGGGTCTTTTATGAGGGTCTTCTTCTGTACAGAGACAGAAGAGCTCCACCATCCTCTGATAAGCCCCTCCGAGAGTGGCTGCGTCCAAAGCCGGCCGAGTTCCCAGTCTCTCATAATATGCATCTTCATCAAAATCATCCTCATCAAAGGAGTGATCTAAGAAAAATGAAAACAGTCATTAAATCAACTTAAATCATGGAAAAGTGTGAAAATTGCTAAATATATTTAATATAAGCTAAGGATAAAATAGTAAATTTACCATCATCATCATCACCCTCAGTGTCCAGCATCTCCAGGTGAGGAACAGAAAGTGTCATCATCTCCCACAGCGTGAGTCCATACGCAAAGATATCAGCTTTATCTGAGATAACTCCATCCTCCAAAGCTTCCTTAGGCTTCCACGGCTCCGTCCCAATGTAGTGGGCCTTTGGGTCGCTCACTGAAGAACAGATTTGAAATATCACAACACGGACAAGCATGTTGCACACAACATACTACAAGCCTTCTACTGTCTGATAGTTTATACTTTATTAGAAAGTAAAATGCCTTTTAGTATCATTCTAAAAATGATCGACCTTCAGGTCATGGTGCATGTGCCTTTTTGCTGTGAAACCTTTTCTGATTTTCACGCAAGAAACATTTTACATTTTATATTGTTAGTAATATTTCAAGATGAACACTTAGTCGACTGAAGGCTAGCATGATTACCCACACATCATTTTTAGAAAAATCATGTTAACATTTAAGTATCAAACATGATAAAACAGACTTTATTGCATTTAGCTAATACGTTCAGCCCCCAACAATAAAAACTTCAGAACTTGAATCAAAAATAAGAATTTAAATATCACCATTAGACATATTACTGTGAGATACAGTGTAGTGTGACAACTGATATTTATATGCATTTTATGTAAGCAGTCTGTTATAAAGATCTCACTGATTTACATTACTAACTATCAGAATTTCATCTTACTTTTTGGCCATATAAATATCTGCAACTGCAGTTTTTGTTTTTGCCCAGTTTGGGGTCATAAAAGCCTGCTGTATCAAATATGACACTCAACAAAAACACATATGCAACAGATTCTTCAGACTATTATTTCATATGTCAGATTTCATAGGATTAATAGAGTGGTTCTCAACTGATGGGCCATCATTCAAAATGATTAAAAAAAATGAAAACCTAAAGTAAAAGAATATGATTAAAGCAAGGAAAAATAATGCTGAAATCTTCAATCTTTTCATACCCTGCATGTTTTCATCCAGTGGCAGTGACACGCCAACATCACAGATTTTGATGCTTTCAAAGTGGCCCTTGATGACAACGTTGCATGATTTCATGTCTCCATGCAAAAGCTTTTTCTCATTGTGCAGGTACTGAAGAAATAAGACAAAACACAGAAGTAGAAGCCTGAGATTACGTAATAATTACAATATTTAAAGATGAGGAAAAAGCAGTAACAGTACATTTGCAAATATCTGATTTTACAACCACACCTGTAAACCATGTGCGACATGAAGAGCCACTTTTTCAATAGTGGCCACTGGAAATGCCTGTAGACCCTCCTCTCTCCTCTTCTCAATGAGGTCATTCAGAGACTGCTCTCCACCGTACTCCATCGCCAAACACTTAGAGCCGTCCTTTGCTGTGGTAAAAGCTCTGAAGCCTTAAAAACAGACAGGAAATAATTAATTTAAAAAATGCTTGTCTTATAATTTTCACATTGCCCTTACATTAAAATGTAATATTTTAAAGACATATTTACCAACAATATTGGGGTGATGCAGGTCTTTTAAGATCTTTGCCTCCTCGCACAGACGCTTCTGATAAACGGTCATTTGACTTTTTGCACACTTGCTGTTGATCTTCTTAATGGCCCATGGTGAATGAGTGTGCTTGCCCATCCTGATGTAAATAGTGACATAGATGTTTCAACTTTTTCATGACACTATAATGGGGTAGGTAGCATAAACATGCATCCAATATACTGTATGTATGTACCTGTTCATAAGATAGACGTTGACTCCAGTCCCACAGCCAAGCTTCTTCATGAAAGGAGAGGCAGGAATGGTGACTGGGGTTCCACATGCACTGACTAATAAAACAGTACATTTAAGATAATTAACTATTTTAATGTTTTCCAGAAAAGGGGAAAAAACGACAATATTTTGATCAAGATGGGATGTTAGACCATCTTGATAATGAGAAAGTCAATGTAACGTCTATTGTAATCATAGCATCAGCCGTTTAAAGATCACTTTACCTGGACTTTTCACTTTTGCAGGCTTGCAAGGCGTTTTAAAGGCACTAGGTGATTCTTTGTTGGCCTCCATTTCTCTAAAATGAAACAATAAAAGATCATATTTTTGTTTAACTTACATTGTTACAATCCGTAAGACAAAACGACAAACGTTACAAACAAGTCTAATCACGCTATACTCAATATCAAACGTCAATTCATAATGCGTAATATGACTTATATAGATAATGTAAACAATTTCAATTACATTAGATAAGAAGAACTTCAGAGATGCTGAAATACGCGCTCGTATTTGAAAATCACCGGTTAGTTTGACGTCAAACGTACGTAAAGCTACGGTGTCCGTAGAGGGACAAAACTGACTGAGTACGTTTTCGTTTTTTTTTTTTTTAATTCAGTTCTTTCTCATTCTCCAGTGTTACTCAAAATTTGAAATAAAGCTGAAATAAAATATAAATATTATATTAAAAGTAATAAAATGAAATAAGTTTAAGCTGAAGCACTAAAACTACTGGAATTAAATGAAAACGGAACTAAATCTAAAATAGCAATAAATTAAACCTAAATAGTAATAAATAAATAAAATGACAAACAACTAACATTAAAATGAAACCGACAAATAAAGAAACAATAATAATAAATAATTCAAAATATTAATAGAAACTATTGTAGCATATAAATAATACTAAAATAACACTGGCCCTTCAACGAGACGCCTTTTATTTCAGAAATGTTTTCCCCCGTTTCTTTGGGTGTCAAACGCACAAAAGTGGGAAAATAGCGCACATTTAATGTAGACTAAGCTACCGAGTAACGTCTTTTTAAACATATAGGCTGTTTGATGTGCATACATTTATGGTCTATTAACATTATATAATATTTGTTACTTCTATTTTATTTAATGTAGTGTTATACAACATCACACAAAAAAACGCCATTATCATGTAAACAAGTGAAAAATACTTACCTATGTCCACTAGATGGCAGCATGTAAGCATGAGAGTTGCTTAATGAACTAGTTTTGTGTGTGTGTGGGGGTGTGTGTGTGTGTGTGTGTGCGTGTGTGTACCTACTTAACATATTTTGGGGACAAATTTGTAAAAGTGAGCTAAACCTGACAAAATCTCCAAAAACCTCCCTTTGGGGACGTCCTCATTTGTAAAACTGGTATAAAAATAAAGTAAACAAAGTTTTTTTTTTATTAAAAAAAAAAGAAAGTTTCCTGTAAGGGGTAGGTTTAGGTGTAGGGCGAAATAATATACAGTTTGTACAGTATAAAAACCATTGCGCCTATGGAATGTCCCCATTTAGATAGCTAAGTAAACGTGCATGTGTGTGTGTGTGTGTGTGTGTAAATAATATTGTTTAAATGTTCTGCTATGCCAAAGGCAAGTCTACATAACCAAGTGGCCCGTGTCCAAGCATGCTTTTATTTATTGGCCATAAATCATATTGAGAATGGGAACATAAAGCCAAAAACCAAACAAATGCTTCACGAAAACCAATGTGATCAGTACACAAAACACAACATCTTTTCTGCTCATGGCTTCAAGCATGACATTAACTTTTAACACGTTTGGCTCTGAGGGCTTGTGCTATATTGTCTGGCAAATTGTCTTTCATACTATGCCTTGAGCAAAATGAAGAGGATAATACTCCATGCTGTGCCATCTATTATAACTGAAAAATGATAACAAAAGCACCTGGTACTCATGAGAAGTTTATTTGCTTTCACTTGTTTATTGTCAGGCAAAGATCATTTTAAATGGATGAAAGCCATGGGGAGTGTAACATGAATGTTCCCCATATAGTAAACCTCTGTTGCTCTGTGGTTTAGTGTCACAACAGATAGCCTAATACTGTTCCGAGAGATCTAACGTTTAGTTCATTCAAGTCTGGTTTACATTTATTCATTAAAGAGATGCTTTCTGACAGAGAATAATGAATGCTACTAACAAACCAAAAAAATGAGGTTTTGAAACCTTTGGATGCATTATCCTGCCATTAAAGGAATAGTTCACCCAAAAATGAAAATTTGCCGAAAATGTACCCTCAGGCCATCCAAGATGTAGATGTGTTTCTAACAAACATGCAGCTTTTCACTTCACAAGATGTTAACTGATGGACTGGAGTGGTGTGGATTCCTTGTGTTTGGACTCTCATTCTGATGGCACCCATTCACTGCAGAGGATCCACTTGTGAGCAAATGATGTAATGCTGAATTTCCATAAATCTGATGAAGAAACAAACTCATCTACATCTTGGATTGCTTGAGGATGAATGAATTTTCAGCAATTTTGTTTTGTTTTGTTTTTGGGTGAAGTGCTGACTTTAAAGCATGCAGTGATCCTCAAATCTGGCTCGCGAGATCCACTTTCCTGCAGAGTTTAGCTCTAACCCTAATCAAACACACCTGAGTTTGCTAATCAATGTCTTCAGGATCATTAGAAAATCACAGGTAGGTTTGTTTGATTAGGGTTGGAGCTAAACTCTGCAGGAAAGTGGATCTTGCGAGCCAGATTTGAGGATCACTGCTTTAAAGCAACCAATGTACTCTAATTTTAGCAAGTACACTATTTATTTATGTTCACTCTGTTACATAAAAAAGCTATAAGACTTCTGTTTAGAAATATATTTCTTGATGTTTTGAATTTTCAGAAGTCTAGCAGTTGCTAAAGAACCTGGTTGATGGCGGTCTGCTTTTGCTAATACGAACCCATTTAAATGTATCAAACATTACATTTGGTAAAGTCAGCTAACACAAGCTCAATAGATATTGACTTTAATTGAATTCAGTGGTTCTCAGCTGTGAGAGTACTCCGTTTTTAAAACTGAACAAGTGGAAACCCAACACAGTACCAAATTAAAAGTAAACAAACAAACAAACAAAAATTTCCCAAAACCAAACACCACACTATACTTTGATTATTTGTTCTGATGTGATCAGATCCCCAAAAGTATTTTTCTTGTCTCTCGATTTCATGCTCTCAACAAACTATATTCCACAACACAAAACCCATTATGGACGGCTCAAACCACATTTATCCTTGTTGCAAGTGAATCTGTGTTTAATATAGTCTAGGTTCTATTTTCTTCCACCTTGCAAAATTTTGTTGGTTTATGAAAACGAGTGCATGTCACATAACCTGTCCATTTTGGCATCTGTCTAATTTGTCAAAATACAAGAAAACATATAGGAAGCATTTTCTCTTCCCGTTTTAGAAGTTTAACTATTTTCCTGTCTTACCTATGCATGATTATATGATCAGTTGCATTTTATTATCTGGATAAAATATTGTTTTTCCCTATTGTCCAAACAGACTCGCAACACATCTCTTGGTCGTGACAGTCGCGACCCACCAGTTGTGAATCACTGATAAGCAAACCATTTCCCAGATGGCCAGTAGTTAAAGATGATTCTAAATGATCACACACTTTCATCAAGCTAAAGCAGTTGGTGGGCATTATTAAGGATGATACACAAAGAACTGAATTTTGATATAAAATCAGTTTAAATGATTTCTGCATACTACATGCAAAATAGGAAAATTCAATGCCTCCTATTCAAGATTTGCATTCGTAGACAAAACACAGAAAATATACAGGCACAGACACTGCGTGCATAGAAACATCAAATAATCATTCGAAATAAAAACAGCCCAATTAATTTAAAGGGATAGTCCACCCAGAAAAATGTAAATTCTGTCATCAGTTACTCACCCTCATGATGTTCCAAACCTGTATGACTTTTATTCACACACACACAAATATTTTGAAGAATTTTGGTAACCGAACAGTTTTGGTTCCCATTGATTTCCTTTTTTTGTCCATACATTGGAAGTCAGGAACCGAAACTGTTCCCAACATTCTTCAAAATATCATCTTTTATGCTCCACAGAAAAAAGAATGTCATACAGGTTTGGAAAGAAATGAAGATGAGTAAATGATGACAGAATTGACATATCTGAGTGAACTAAGATATTTGATATTTTGTTTTGAGTCAATAAAATGGCACATCTGTTATTGGGGATTCCTCATATAGTCATACTCCCTCTAATGTACAAACAGACTATACCTTTTTATAAAAAATAAATGTTTTTCATAAAATCATTTTCAAGACAGAAAAACGGCAAACATTGTTCACACCATCAGTTCAACAATCCTTAAATTGAACATGCACTTCTGTCAAGCGGGAAACCAATCATCAAGGACTTTGAACCTCCATGTTGTCAAGTAAAGTGTCTTTCTTAAAGAACTTTAAGGTGCGAACGGATCTCCAGACCCCTACATAACTGTCGCTCAGAGATTGTCTCATAGGATCGTCTGATGGGATCCCCGGTCTTTCTAATTCTATGGACTCTGCCACTTTATTCTCACAAATTGGACCCTGGTCATGGCTGTCAACGGATGCTGTCAGGCTGCCATTGGGAACGCTCTCCAGATCATTTGGAAGAGTTTCCATATCTCCATCAGGCTTGGCTGGTTCCACATAAGGTTCTCCTGGAAGTTCTTCATCTTTAGTGGACTCGTCCATATCCTGGTAGTTTAACTTCTTTTTGGTTTCATGATATTTCACCGCACAGTAGGTGATGGAGCCGATGGTGTTGACTACCACGCCTACCACGAACAGTTTGGTTGGCATCACGTCACTGAAGGCCAACATGCCCACAGTGATAGTAGCTATACTCTTGACCACCCCCACAAAGCTGGTGGTGACGGCTGAGTTGATATAGGTACAGTGCAGTGTGGTGAAGTTCATCGCACAGCCGATGAGGATGCAGGTACAGAAGATGCCTGTGATATACGGGTTCTTCCAACCTTCATACGTCCACATGTCAATGGCATCCATACTTACAATGGAACAGATGAAGAGAACGGGAGAGGCCACCACTGCAATGGTGTACTGGGCTGTGAGCGGCCCATAATCACTGTCTGCACTCGTTTTTTGGATGAGCACCAAGTAGGAGGCGTGGACAATCACAGCTAAAATGCCAGTCACGTAGCCAAAAGGGTCACCTGTTAGATCTCCAGCACCTGCACGAAAACAGAGCGAGGCACTGCAAAGTTAAACAGAGACTGCGCCATACATGATTTATGGCCATTATCAAATGAAACTCTGTATGAGAAGCCTGTTTTATGCAGACATCACATGCATAGTACAGAAATTGCATTGTCAGAAATTGCACAAGATTAAATGTCATACTATGGACAAAACAAGTTCTTATTATTTTTTGCTTAATTTGCTTTCATTTTCAGAAGCAGTTCAAAACACATTAGTAAAATACTGTTGCTGTAATAATCATAGCAACATTAGTATAATATATTTACATAGACACTACTTGGAAAAATAAATGACAATTAGGAAGATACAGAAAAGGAGGAATTTTACATCGGGGAGACTTTATGGAAGGCTAGTTATCAAACCGGGGCAAGTTGTCACAATAGCGGTATGCTCGGTTTTGTCTAGCAGATTTTCTATGCTGGGTTTATTTAGTTCAAAACCTTCTTAAATTAGAATAATCTTTATGAATTTTATCATCAAAACTAAGAGTCAACAATATAATGAAGTTTGATCTCAAATGCTGAACTGTTCGCAGGACTAGGTTTTCTTTTTGTTGTCAATAAATGTCGAATTTATGTAGTCATGTGGGTTTTACATGTTACAAACGTATTAATTACAGTGTAGTTTGTTTCTAATATATTTGCTGTTTCATTAATTGTTTTATTTTTCGTGATTGTTTTACTGTTTAAATTTAGCTGAAAACCTTTTAGGCTGTTCAGTGACAGTTTCCGTTGTGACAACATGCCCCACTAGTGGTAAATCGATCTCTTTTTTCTCTCCCTGGGAATTGCGATGAAAATGTTCCAAGGTTTTTCATAGCCAAGACTTTAAGGAATGTGTCTACAGAAATTTACTTTAAAAATAATCTAAATTAAGAAAAATTCACTGGAGTGAAAAGTGTGATTACCTCAATATTAAGTAAAAACTATTACAAATATTATTTATAAACACCCAAATTATTCTTACCAGCCAGTGCTGCTCCTCCAGTGGTGATGAGAACCGCTGTTATTACCCCAGCTGATGGGATCCCATTCTTCAGCACACACACTCCAATCCCCAATGTTACCAAGGGCAAGCATCGCTTAAACACAACATACATAGGTAAACTCAGGCCCCTGAGAGACCAGAGGGTTAATGTGGACTGCAAAGTTGACAAAATACAGACACTCGCAAAAACTTTCACTAACTGGAGGCTGAAGGGTGGTATATCTATTTTGCCCAGTCTCCTCAGCACCTCTAATGTGAGAGCCGCAGTGCCGCTGGTCAGACACTGAATTAAAGTTAGATATGTAAAGCTATAGGTCGTGATGAGGAATTTTAACAAAATATTCAGCGATCCCGAAAAAAATCCATGCGCAACGGCCACCGAAATGCCAAGGAACCGTCCTTTGCAAACTTCCATGTCTTTCCTCGTAGACTGGGGGTTCCCGGCGTCTCCGTATTACGCACTGAGCTCTGACTCCACTGCTGAATATTCACGTCCACTCTCCTCTCGTGCGTAACTCACGCAACACGAGCGCTGGTCCCGAGCGCGGCACGCGGCGCGTCTCTTTCTTTGTACAGTGATTGAATTGGAGTCAACTGCTGCCAATCCATTTACTTTGATGTATTATAATTTTTTTAAATTCCTCCTTCGAGATAGTTCACAGTTATAAACAATATAAGATGAACGAAATTTAGTCTGTAAACCAACAGTGCAAATTTGAAACCTCCCAAATAAAATTACATACTGTGGTATCGATACAGGCTATGTATGCGTTTAATTTGTATTTTCATTCACAATAAAAGTTAGATTACAGGGCCTCTAAAAAAAAAAAAGGCTAAATAAAAAAATTCGCCTGAGGAGTTAACCATAGCTTTAAGTTAAGATTTCTCTCTGTTTACAGACGAATTAAGTGGGTTAAATAAGTGTTTTTGTTGCACGTCTAAAATTCCCTGTCCAGTAAAACTCCCCGAAAATCATCGTACAATTCTTTAACTCGATATGGAAAATGGATGCATTATCTAGTCACAGTTCGCGTTTCAAAAGTTCGTGTTTACAATTTCAATGGTTTCATATCAGTACTGGTTATTCAAGGTCATTTGGCTCACAAAAAAAAAA
>NW_015626862.1:1077883-1091529 GCF_001515625.1 Sinocyclocheilus rhinocerous
AAAAAAAAAAAAAAAATATATATATATATATATATATATAGGCTGTATATATATAATTTAATACTTTGGTATATACAAAATACCATAGTCCATTCAATCACTGCACAGGTTATACCCACACAGTACTTTACTGTTAAACCTTTAAATGCTTGTATACTTTGCATATTTATTCCTCCATACTGACCCAAGACAAATACAAACAATATTCACTGTGTCCCAAACTTTGATAAAATATTCACCTGTGTCTGTTAAAATTGTGTGGGAGGCAATATTAATTAGATTAAAGGAAAGCTCAGGATTTAAGATAAGATTTTGAGAATGACAGATTGCATTGATTTATTAATATAAGTTTAACAAACCAGTAAGAAATAACAACATACACATACTACATAACCAATGAGCTTCAGACAACAAGGCACTCACTGCTTAAGGTAAACTCACTTTTAGTTTGATTTTACACTTAAGAAACATTATAATAACACCACACTCAGTTTTTACACTCAGTGACAGCATGAGATTCCCCCTCATCTGTATGGCGCTCCCGATGAGTCCCACTGGTTCTCCTTTAATAGCATCATTAGGAAAACCGCAGTGAAATCTTGGCAAACTCTGCACCTGTGATTGAAACAGAGCTGTGGCTCCCCCGTGCATTGCGGCAACATCTTCTTATGGTGCACTAACCTCCTCCTATAGGGCGGCCAGGCATGAAGGGGTGAAGACTTTTACAGTCTCATCCCAAGAGCAGTCCACAACCTGTGAAGAAGGCCACAGTCACACAATTAACAATGCATCTACGTAATTGAGTATGTAAAAGTACTGACATTTTACTTTTTAAATTTTTTTATTTTAGTTGAACAATGGAAAACGCCATTAAAAATTCCAATTCATGGAAAGCACAAAGCTTATTCTGTCACCACAAGGATCAAGTCACAGGGGGAAAAAAAAAAACTCCAGCAGTGCTGAGAGAGTACCCCGATATAGGAAAACAAAGAGATTTTTATGCATGTGCTGCTTTACTGAAATACACAATAATGATGTTCAGCCAAATAATTGTTTCTTTTGATGCTGCTTCAAAGACTTTTAAAGCATCTCTTTTTGCCCGTGCAAGGAAAACAAGTGCACATTAAATTGCTACCGTACAATGTACACTTAACAGTGAACTTTTATGTTTTCCTGAATATAAACTGTTATAGCAATATCTAGACATACTGAATAAGGGCAGCTGACATAACATGAACATAGGGCTGGACAATAATTAAATATCAATATGTATCGCGATATAATTTTTGTCAATAACGGTGATATGATTTTTATGAACATATAATGATTCATATTTATACATATATAAATAAGTGCAATTATTATTAATATACGAATGCATAAGATATTAATCACAAAGGTGCAGAAACAATTTTCACTCAGAAATTTCTAGTGAATTTCACAATTACAAAGAAATGGCAAATAACACTGAAATATGTGACATTTTGAAGTAAAAAGACTTGGATCTTTGCTTGACTTAAACAATTCTTTCAAAATAATATATATATGGACTATATACACGTCCTTTCATGTCTATTTTACTATTAATAGAATTTCAAAGGCACAGTTTGTCCTAACAGACAAAATTCAACTCAATGTGAAAGTGATATAGTGATGTTCCACTCCTCTTTATTGCAGTCCTTTTCTTTGCATCTCATTACTCCAGAGCGCTCCAGCAGAAAGCCTGTGACTCACCCATTGAGGGAGAAAAAGTCCTTCATTAATTACTTGACTGCAAAACTGCACAACAGAGACTGAGTGCCAGAGAGCAGGCAACAGTGCAGAAGAAACAGATGCAGAGAGCAGGAGCGAGGAGTGAACGGATGGTCAGCTGATAATAACACAATGTTTAATATAACTGGAGGCAAGAACACAAGATACATGTCCTCTTTTGGAGAAACATTCTAGTTTCTTGTCAGAAAGTGTAAAGGTATGATGTATCAGCTGCTGTGGATTTAAATGAAGTCAGAGCTGGGCTTTTTCTCAACAACCGGTTACAGTATCATTACCGCATTTAAATGCTTCACTTTGTTCAAAGGCATAATGACCAATCAAACCGAACGGTGAAGAGGAGCGAATTTTCATTGGGAATGTGTGTTTTGAAACTGATATGTCAGCTGTTAGGAACAGTCAAAATCGAGCTATAATCATACCCACTTAGACAATAAATGACATTGGTCATGTTAGATCCCCCTGGACTCTAAAATGTGTATTTGACAATGGCTCAGGGTGAGTTGTGGGCTTGAATATTGGTCTTGACAGCGAGCACGAGCAGCACAAGGTGCGTATGTGTGTATGTTTGGCAGTGAACAGGGAGACTGCGGTAGAAAAAGCACTTCACAGTTCTTGCCCTCGCCTTGCAGGAACAACTCACACCACCTGCAGCCTGCCAACAGCTGCACTTACGCCTCATTCGGAACTAACAATAAGAGAGAATCCATACATAATTTTTCCAAACCTGCAATTTGGCACTGACACACTGCGGTCCATAATTCTGGTTGTTCTTGTAAGAGACTTACAAAATACTCTGAAATGGGCAAGACATCTAAGTGAGTTTAAAAGCTTTCCAAATTTGCATTCAGATTGACCGGAAACTGTACATTACCAAAATGAGATGTGAAGGTAATGGCAAAGCCTTGAAAAAAGTTGAATGGAAATATTATGCCCTGCAAACAACACAAATAACTTTAGCCAAAAAAAAGAAAAAAGGATGCTTTGACAACGCAAGGAATCTAAAGGGTTTGAAAGAGAAGCTCAAACCAGTGGATAGTGATAAAAAACTACAAAAATTAAGCAATCAAATAAAAATAAAATCAAATTAAAAAACAAAACACTTCTTATTTATTTACTTTATTAAATAAATATTTTGTTATTTAAAATGTATTATATATAATAATATATAATACACTGAAATCTTTGGGGTTGGTAAGATTTACATTTTTCGTTACAGAAGTCTCTTATACTCACCAAGGCTGCATTTATTTGATAAAAATAAATACAGTAAAAACACTAATACTGTGAATATAAAATAATTTTAATGTATTTTAAAATGTAATTTATTCCTGGGAATTTTCAGCAGCCATTACTCCAAGTTTTCAGCGATTTGGTGCTTAAGAAACATTTCTTATTATCAATGTTGAAAACAGCTGTGCTGCTTAATCTTTTTGTGGAAAGGGTAAAACATTTTTCAGGATTCTTTGATGAATAGAAAGTTCAAAAGAACAGAATTTATATGAAAAATAAATCTTTTGTAACATGATAAATGTTTGCATTGTCACTTTTGATCAAATTAAAGTTTCTTTACATAATAAAATATGAATTTCTTTTCTTTAAATAAAATTTGACTAACTCCAAACCGTTGACACAATATTCTAATAAACACAGAAATACACCACATATGCAAATACTGGGCTACAGTGTATTTTCAGTTAGCTCTATAACAGCTTACTTTCCAGTTCTGCATTAAATTAAATCATAACTTATTTCCCTTGACTGCATAAAATTAATTCATTGAAATCTAATCAAATCAAAAACATTAAATACATCATGCGCCATGTAAACAGTCAGAAAGGAAGAGCTTTATATTCACAGGCTTCAGAGCCTGAGGTGAGCTATAGGTTGCAAGGTATTCAAAGGTAAATCTCAGAAAAATGGCACAGTGGCACAATGGAGCTGAGGAGGGTTTGCTGCAGATGTCTCCTGTCAGCTCAGTGATGGCTCATTGACTGCTCTGACTTTTATTCATCACAGTGAGTGCTGGCGTCAGACAGGACCAGCCCCCAGAGGACTGCGGCCCACATCTCAATGAGCTGAGTGCTCTGTTAGTGTACGTGACCGATTCCTTGTACACGCTCTATGAACAAGGCATGCCTCCTCTTTGCGGATGACTGTTTTGTGCAACAGACAGACATCAGAGGTGAAGCGAGGTCTATAGGCAAGGGCTTACAGTGAAGGTTAATAGAAATTAATAGCTGGAGATGGAGTCATGGAAATATTGATTTAAGTTTCTCAATTACGAGTCGCTGGTTCATCAGAACAGATGTCATTAAATTGCAGCTATATAAATAAATAAATAAATAAATACAAATAAATCTCAGAAGTAAGATTGGATGACATAACATAGCACAATTATATCTCAATATTTTTCAGCATTTTGGCAATATCTGATATATTACTTATATTTATGTAATTGCTTTGCAATTGCTAAAAAAGGATGATTTTTGCCAAATCAGAACTACCTTCATTTCAAACAAACACACACACACACACACACACACAAAAAAAAACTTAACTAAACTAAACTAAAACATGTTAATTTTCAGTAATATTTAATAAATCACTGCATGGTTATTATAGTTAACTAAAACTAAAACCATAAAAAAAAATTATTAGTTGAAATAAAATAAACATTACCAGACATATTAAAAACT
This sequence comes from Sinocyclocheilus rhinocerous, assembly GCF_001515625.1. Classification (NCBI taxonomy): domain Eukaryota; kingdom Metazoa; phylum Chordata; class Actinopteri; order Cypriniformes; family Cyprinidae; genus Sinocyclocheilus; species Sinocyclocheilus rhinocerous. Next base: position 1,082,353 of record NW_015626862.1, read on the forward strand.
AACTCAGCTAGTTGCCAAGGAAACATTTCTCATTTTCATTTAGTTTAACTTGATGTAGGCCTACTGAAATAACCTAAAATAACTAAAAATGAAATAAAAGTTATATAGACATTTAAAAAAAATAAGAATAAGAATGACAAAGACACAAGAAAAGTATTACAACTTTAAAATTAAAATGAAAAATATACAAATAAAAACTAATAAAAACTATTAAATTAACTAGAAGTATAGTACCTTGCTGATACTAACATAATGTGTGATACTGACTGAAATGGACAGCTTGAACTGATTTATTAGTCCAGTTCAGTGCATTTCTGTGAATCAGTTCAAACTGTCAGTTTCAAAGAATCACTTGAAAACTCAGAGAACACTTTTAGTTTGGGTCATCAAATTTAAAATGCAAATAGCATTTTTTAAAATTTATTACAATGTGCCATTTTTACTATTAAAGTTTACAGTCATCAGCTATTAAAGAATTTTGCCTAAATATTCTTATACTTTGTGGAACCACTGGAATAACACCGGCTTTACTTAAAGGGGTCATATGATGCGATTTCAAGTTTTCCTTTCTGTTGCTTGGAGTTATTCTTTGCTGCGCTATTGAAAGGTACTACATTGTTTTCTCCCAATATGAATTTCCTTTTTGCCACTAATTGAAAGGACAGCATGGGAGGAAGTGGCAGGATGTGGCAGAACAGAACTGGGAGCTAAACTGCACAAGCTCTGACCACTAGGACCACTTTTTCAGATCTTTACATTCAGCTATAGTCAATAGGTGTGACCCACAGCAGTGTGTTTTAGTGTGTTTTATACCTGGTTAGGGATGTGCAGGTTGAAATCCAGGCCACACACAAACTCTGAGTGGTGCTCCAGTGTCTCCAGCAGCGGCTGGTTCTTGGAGTAGTCCCAGAATCTGTGGACGCAGAGCAGCAAAAGGCAATCATGCTAATTGAACGGCCATTTTTCTTCTCTGACGGGGCAGCGGCTCAAAGCCCTGACGCAGCCCTGGCTCACCAGCCCCCGACTGATCCATTCAGCAAATGTAATCAAATCACCTCTCCGCAAAAAAAAGAAAAAAAACTCCCTGTCTATAGGAAAACATTAGGCATGCATTAATAATAACATAGAGAAGAAGTGAAGGATATTATTTATAAGCACAGTGGGACGACAGCTGCTCAGGGTGTGGACGGCTTTAGAAAGAGATGCTGAAATAAGTCACCAGCGTGGCATCGATAGGTTTGGGTCCTTGTCAAAGTTTCAGAGGGCACTAAAACAGGGCACCAAACATCACTCAATCAGTAAAAAGGGTGCAAAACCACAATGTAATAAGATAAACGTGTGCCAAATTACTAGACTCACACAATTTTTACCAACAATAAGCACAGAAAATGTGAAAAATGTGCGCAAAAACCAAATTAAATCCAACCACATACCTAAATTAAAATCAACAATATTGTGGCAAATGTTTTTTTTCAAAATTTATTTATGCAGTTCACAATTTGTGCATGTATTTATGTGAAATTTATTTTATGAGATTACATACATCACTGATATCTGTCATACTTTATTTAAAGCAATGCATCAACCTAAACAAACTGTCATTATTGAAAGAAAGAAAGAAAAAGCAGAAAGAAAAAGAAGAAGCGCTCTTTACACAAAGCAAAGAACAATACAGAAAAATCAATATCCCTGACTAATTAGTTGTTAAATAACACAGAGAAAGACGTACTTTTCCTTCTGTACTTTCTACCCGGTACTAGCATGTACGTGCCGTCATAGCAACTCAGAAAAGCCAGCTGTTACGTATGAAAGAGGAAACCTTATCTGCTGTAAACGAGACCTGATCAGATCTGAAAGAGCGACTGCATAGAATGGGTTAAGTAAACAGTTAAGAGAGTATGTGTGTGTGTGTGTGTGTGTGTGGAAGCAGGTGGCTCAAATGTTCTTTTGAACGTAAAAAGGCTTCAAAAAGGCTTTGTATTTAAATAAACAGCATTATCTCTTTACCACAAAGGGAACAAAAAAGATTAATGTTGATCCGTTCTTCCTGTGGAAATCATTTCTGGTAATTACCTCACGGTCGGCATTATCACAGTTTACTCTGAAGGTAAAACTAATTAGATAGCACCTTAGTCTGTCCTGTCCTGTCCAAACAGCAAATTTCCTGTAATCAATAGAACTGATTTCTATGAAAGCAAAACCGCAAATACTAGTTCTTAAGCTAACTGGCTATAATTCATGCTAAATGAACTGAGAGAACGACAACAAACTGAAAGTTGAACAAATATAAAAAAAGAACTTCTACTACTAAGGTACAGTAATATTACCGGCTCCTTATGCACCTCTTAAGGGCTGTTCACACTGACTGGCTTATTAAAAAATGATCATAAATGAGATGTACTGCAGATTGAAAATTAGATATCATCTTTTGTGAATAAAATGCTTTACATTATATATAAATTGCATCATTTTGTATAGAAATTGTGCATTGCCTTTACTCTCATTGATAGTCGTCACAATGTGTTTCGATTCATTTGCATAAAGTTGGACACGCCCACAACTTTTAGTCAATGGTTACTGTCGGTCCATTTAAATATAAATATTAAAAATAAAAATATACAAATATATATAAACTCACATTACCACTACATTAGATTTTGGAAGTATGAACAATATAACACACGTGTCTTTTTCTTGTTTTTATAGGGATCTGGGTTCATCGTAGTACACAAATTCACAGTGTGTATCCATGTACTGATTGGCTGGCGCATTTAGTGACAAACGCCTCCAGGCTTAGACAAACAGATAACGTTTAAACAATAAGATGACAAGCAGCGCTGGAAGGAAAATCAAACTCACCTCTAAGACCACTTGATGAGTCAATTCTCATCTTAAAAGCTTGTCATCCCAGATAAAGTACTCTCTGTAATCTTTCTCCAACAGCCAAGGCAAAGACCTGTTGTCACTCTTTGAGGACAACAACTATCCATCCCTTTATCAATTATAGACTAACTTTAGTTTTAAAGAAATGTTCCAGGTTCAGCTTGATCAACAGCTTTATCTGCATACTGTCAGTTACCAGTCACATGTCACTTAGCATAAAAACAGAAATGTGTAGCAGTGTTTTTGTTAAAACCTAATTTTTACATACAAAAAGTTAATTATTAAAAAAGTTAAAATTAAACAAATTATGTGGCAGAGCTTCACTTTTAAGAACATCACTAGATGTCTGGCAGTAGAAACAGGCGTGCTAAAATGCAATGCCAGACTTTTGTTAACTATAGTATAATTAGTGTGTTCCTCAAAGGCCTAAAAATTTATTTTACAGTTAATCACAATTAAGAGTTATTAAGACTTCATGTGTACATCTGCATAAAATCTATGGAAAAAATTGTGGCTCCTTTATCAAATTACAGCAACTAGGCAGTAAGCTTTTGCTTTACTACTGTGATTTTTGCTGAAATGTCCTTGACGGCTCTATTAAAGATCATTCCCCCAATGCAAAAATGAGCTCCATGCTCCATAAAAACACAACCATGCATTAACAGAATGCATTTGCTGCAAAAGGAAATAAACCAGTCTACCCTGAAATGAGATCAACGAGTTTTACAACCCAGTTCTGGTAACGTGCCAGCAATGCAGACTTCAGCATTCATCCAAAGGTCACTAAGAAAGATCATCTGCCCTCAACATGTGCAAAAGGTCTTTAGAAATGTGAAATCCTACTTCATGTGTTTTTGATGGAAGACGAATTGTTTTAGTAAAAAAAAATGTATCCTATACAATTTGTCATACAACAGTTAGTTCCATTCCCCTAATTTAATTAGACAATTTTTTATAACTTTTTATTTATAGAAAAGTATAAAAGAAATAGCACACCTGTAATCGCGCTGTTGTGTTGATATTCAGAAGAACAGCACTGCTGCTCATGTGATATTGCTTAATGTGAATTTAGTTTGTAATTTGTTCTTTGATGATTAAATGTGACACAGATGGTCAAAAATGTGGCTTACCTGACTGTGAAATCATATGAGCAGGATGCTAGGATGGTCTTATAAAAAAGGTAGAACTAGAAATGACAAACAAATAAAAGAGGAATTAATATACAGTGGCTGCTGGAGAAAAAAAAATCAATTGATGTACATGCTGACATCTTTATCAATGAACACTGCTTTAAAGGGGTCATATGATGCGATTTCAAAAGTGTTACAAGCTCTTGGTGCATAAAGAAGATCTGTAAAGTTGCAAAGACCTTGCCTATAGGCTACATTTACACTGCAGCTGAATGTGGCCCAAATCCTTTCATGATTTTAGATGATAGTATAAACAGCAAAAACCAATCAGACTTTAGTGTGAATAGTTCAAATGAATTTACATTTTTACATCAATCTAATTCCACATTCATCATTACACACCTGATGTACCCTAAACGTATATGGAGAAATATCTCCATTCAAACTTTACTTACTTAACTTGTATTAAATGTATATATAACAACAACAACAACAATAATAAATATTATTATTAAAATGTGTATTTGAGCAGATAACCAGGAAAATAAATTAATTTATCAGGCAAAATCAATACTTGTTAGCAAGCTAAAATAATGTGATGAACTTTAAAATGAGATCTTTCAGATCTACACGTTTCTATTGATTAATTCTCTTTCTGCCTGAGTGTTTTTAATGATATCAGCTGAATTATGACATGAAGAGGTTTCATCACAAATATTATCATATTATCTCTTACCCTACTGGAAGAGTTTTTGTAGAACAGTAAATGAGAAAGACAATAGACCTCTTCATCACTGATACAGTATAAGATGACATAATAATCATATAATAAGAATAAACAGTGTTCATTTGAAAGCTACTTGACATCATTACATTCAGGAACACACAATCTCATGCTTCGCAGCCCTCCTGTATTCCCAGTGCAATAAACTCTTCATAGCTCCTTATTTCACACATTCGTTTTTTTTTTTTACATTATCTGAAAGCTGAGAACAAAACCATTAACTTGAAACAGTGTGTGATTTCACCCTGACCCAGCTATTATTCTCATAGCTCTATTTGGAGATACAAGAGTATTTGTGTATGTTTTGGGCAGAGGTTTGACAGTGGACTGGTCAAGTGCACTGATAATCTACATAATTGCTAAGTATTTGGACAATCAAGCACTCACATTTTCTCAAACTCAATTTAGCAGATCCCTAAAGGTAATCTGTTTCTATACAAAAATCCATAGCTGTCACATACAGTACAGAAACACGCTGTGAGTTTCACACAGACAGACGCTGCTGCATGCCTCATTAATGTTCAACAGACTTGTTAAGTTAATTTAAGTCAAAGCAATGAACAAACTAATGTGATGTTGAATGGCAGCTGTACAGTCTTTACCCTTCATCCAACTCAATATTTCAAACTGTCATATGATTTCACACTATGGCCCCCTTTGCACACTGTTTGCATGACCTCTGAAACTACATTAAGACACACTTCTGCGAGAAACTGAGGCCAGCTTTTAAACTAAAATAACAAAAATTAGTTGGGCATCTAACTACAATACCTTTACTCTGTGGATGGCGTAGGAATGGCCCATCATTTGAGCTACAGGATGTTGGACGTTCCGTAGGTCCCACACTCGGAGACTGCAGTCCACGGCTCCAGTGACCAGAATATTCTGAGAACACGAGAGGAATAACAGTTAAATGTTTTGTCCACCATCTATTCTGTCATTTCAGATCTTGTTACATAATTGAAACACAGTGTGAATGGAATGAAATATTATTGTGCACTATATACTTTATATTGCATATACTGCATATATAATTAATAGTATGTGCAGTATGCTATATTGTTGGTCACATGACACATGGCACTATGTTACATGCTTAATTCAGTCAGTGGTACGCAGTTATCTCAGAAATAAATAACATTTTAAATTCTAATTTCTATCAAAATTCTTAAAATACACTAACACTTCTGACACAGAAAAATGTTAAGAAATGAACCTTTTTTTTTTTAGCAAGGACACACTACATTAATGAATAGTGACAGTAAAGACATTTATAATGTTACAAAATTCTTTAAATATTTAAAATAAATGCTGTTTTTTTTTTTAACTTTCCATTCATCAAAGAATCCTAAAAAAAAGTTTCCACAAAAAATATGAAGTAGCACAACTGTTTTCAGCATTCATAATAGTAAGAAATGTTTCTTAAGCAGCAAATCAGCATATTAGATTGATTTCTGAAGGATCATGTGACACTGAAGCCTGGAGTAATGGATTCCTTAAGTGCTGTGAGAAAGTTCAGAACAATAACACTTCAACATCTACTGTATCAGAAACTGTTATGAAATTCAAATCCCATTCATGTCCACAGACAGAGAATGAACTGAATAGAGGAAATACTCACCTGGTCATATCTGCAGCAATCACAGCTGAGGATTTCAGCCCTGTGCACGGGGACGGCCAGCCTGCACGATCCTGCCTTCACATCCCACACTCGCAGTGTCCCATCACCTAGCAACAGAGACGAGCTTCAAATCTCAAGTGTCAGACTTTTAAATCTTCTAAAAAGCCACAAATTTCTCATAAATTCCTAGTCTGCACTCTCTGCAGAATCCTCTGAACCATAACAGTCATTTCAAGGGCCACTTGCACTCAGCACGAATGGACCCAGGGCAAGGCGCTGAGGGAACAGTCCTCCACGCTGCACAGGCCACAGATTTGTACAGGGAATTTCTCTTGTCGTATATCTTTTACGCTTTCTATCTGACCTTCTTCTTGAAGCACAGCATTTCTATTCTGAAGTAAGCAGTAAATGGTCCAGACATTCACTTTTTACAAGTCAGAAGGTGCAAAGTTAGCAGTATCCACAAACAGCAAAAGACTCAGTCATCAGGGGTTTCTCTATATAGTGCATAAGAATTCAAAGGCTGGTTAAATAGACTTACGCATAAATTTTGTACAGCCTAGTGGAAAATTCTCATATGTTCCCTATAAACTGCACGTTCCACTTTGAATAACCTAAAAAATAAAATAAATCATAACTATATATCATGCAGAAACTTAACGCATTAAGTGAGCACCGCATAAACACAGCATAACCATATTAACGTATATCTGTAAAGCACACAGATCCAACTTAAAGGGATAGTTCACACTAAAATGAAATTTTTGTCATTATTTACTCATCCTCATATTGTTCCAAACCTGTATGACTTTCTTTGTTCTGCTGAGAACATTTTTTAGAATGTTGAGAACCAAACAGTTTTGGTTCCCATTGATTTCCATTATATTTTGGGTCCATACAATGGAAGTCAATGAGAATCAAAAATGTTTAATTACCAACATTCTTCTAAATATCTTCTTTTGTGTTTCACAGAAGAAAGAGAGTCATACAGATTTGGAACAACATAAGGATGAATAATTCATTTTTGGGTGGATTATCCCTTCAATATTTCATCTTTAAGGCCACTTAAAAGTGTGCTAAGTCAAGCATCATTATTACTATTGCGAACAAACCCCCCAAAGATGTTATGCATCTCATATTGCACCATTTGAATAATACTTCAAACACCAACACACCAGCTATTCTTTGTGCATACAAACCAGGTCTGGAGCAAATATGTCAGTAAGATTTTTTAAGTCCAAATAAGATTAATACAGAACAGGAATCTCAATTTCTCAATCCTTAAAATGGCATCAAAATATGTGGCATTTATTGACGATCCAATAGATCGTTGTTTAAATGAATAGCCCTACTTTAGTTAATTTCATCTTAGGAGGCTTGTGCCAATGACTATTGTAACCCTTATTGATTTGGTGTTCTGCAACTGATGGAATAAATAAAAGCCACTCTGAAATGCGATCCGCAGGGAATGACAATAAATTAAGCCTATCACATAAACACTTTCAAGTACTCTAGGAAGATAGAGTGTTTTTCTATCACAATATACAGCAACATGGTTCCATTTTCTGCTAACATAGTATCATCAGGAAAAAGGGAGTGCATCTAAACTATGGGTCCTAAAGATTTTAATAAAATTTTAATTAAACAGATTTAAGCTTCTTATTATAATATTATGGTTTTACCAAACTTTGCTATGCCATCATCTTAAAAAAAAAAAACTTTTCAAATGCTTTTTATGTATAGATTTGATTATTTTACCTTTGTCACAATTGCAGACTAAAATATAAAAATCCACCATAAAAATAAATAAAATTTATTTTTAAATTATGATAATCCTAACAAAGAGTAAACCTTGTCACCATTTACTGTGTGAAAATAATTTATACAAATCCAAAACCACATCACTCCAGCTGATAGAATATATCAGAATACATTGCAAAATGGGGCCTTAACCCCTTAATTGTCACTCACATTTTTGAACATAGACGTGAAAGTGCACTATCCAAACTTAAATTTGTATAATTCATGAATGAAAACATTTTGTAATATGATTTTGATGTACCATTTTCATGGTAATGCAATGTCTGATTTTAAAATGGGTTTCAAAGGATGAATTTTGAGATTTTAAGTTTTCAATTGATATATAATTTCTGATGATTTCTAAAGTGTGATAGAGAAAAAGGCAACAAAGAAGACAAATTCATCTATTACTTTTCCTACATAATTTTAAACAAAAAACAGTGGTAAATATCTATTTAGGAGTCTTAGACCTTTCCAATGATATATAGTTTGTCATGATTAGATTAGGATTTAACTGTAATATAGTGAAGTAAACTTAGGCGACAGTAACGTGCAGGAGGCAGATTGTAGATTTAAGAATAAAATGTTTGAAGGTTTTGAGGAAGATTAATTGTCATTATTTCAATGAGCTCAAGTTTAATAATAACTTTGATATGTGGCCCGCTCTAGGCACTTCTATTTTAATTATTGCAGAACAGATCTCTTACTGAGATTGCTGGCATGTAAGCGTCTTGCATTAAAGATTTCCTGGCAGAGAAGCCAGGGCTCCTGCTATCACTGCTTAGAGCGGGGAGGACGTGAAATCTCTGATAAGGGAGGTGCTGAAATTGTCTCTTCAAAGCATAGAGGCCCCGTTGACTACATTATCAGATGACAAAAAATAGAAAATCTAAGTGACATTAGAAAGATTAGGATACTTAGACTACTATAAGTATATATATATATATATATATATATAT
>NW_015626862.1:1091756-1103395 GCF_001515625.1 Sinocyclocheilus rhinocerous
TACATATATATATGGGATAATGTGGGATTAAGAGAGTTGATTTTTTAAAAATGTTTCTAACCAGAATTTTAGTATTTATATTTATTTATATATTCATACAATCAAATATACCAACATTTTATAACACAGAATGAACCTGAAAATTCAGTACATTTTATGTCTTACCAAAACCTGAAATATATGGTGGTTTAACTATTTGAAGTCATGTCATCTGACGTCAGTGTCCATGCAAATACTGGTTTGCACAAACCTGCAATTTGGCATTTTTATGTTTAAGAGACATGAAAAAGGTTATTTAAAACATCAGGCTTGCAGAAAGTCACAACTAGTCTTTCTATAAAACTGATCAAAACTGTGCTGGAAAGCTGTGGAAAGTTGCCACATATATGGAAAGCAAAAACCTGATGCTGGCTTTATGTTGTATTCTTATATAAGAGGTTTTTGTGATGAGAAAAGCCAGCATATCTATAACTTATACAGTACATCTTTGCTGAGGTAGCATTTCATGGAAACCAATTTTCCCATGATCACATTCAGCGTTTGCCACGGTGCTGGGGTTTAGTATTGATTTTCAGACACATCTCATTACACACGTGGTGTCAACATTTAATAGCAAAAGAAAAGGATTCTCCATCAGCACAGGAGCATGTTATTCTTACCACAGCTCCTGAGGAGGGCCAAAATTAATACAAAGGAACATGGATGAGTATCCTGTACGTGATCTCTCAAGGAACCATAGATGGGCTGCATGTGTGAATGAGCATTCACGGTTAGTCATTACTGTCTGATGCACTATGAAGGGGTCTTGATTCCTTGTCACCGTTCTTGCATAAAATGCTTTATAAAGGGATACGATTCTCCTTTGGTGCTCCATAGAAGAAAGAAAGTCATTTGGGTTTCAACGACATGAGGGTGAGTAAATGATGGCATAATTTTCATTTCTGGGTGAACTATTTGTTCAAGCACTGAGAGTTAACAGCAGCAGTAAGTGGCTGCTGCAGGTCCAGTGTGCTGCTGATAAGATCACAGCAGAGCCGTTTGGAGCTGATGAATTCTGGGCTCTGTTGGCAAAGCCTGGTGTTTACAGCTGTAATGCGGTCACCAATCGCTGCTACATCTGAGAGAGATGTGTACTCGTGAGACCCTTGTGAGTCCTTCTTACACAAGTACAAACACACAGATCACTGTGTAGACTTAGTACATAACACCCAATGTTATGCAATCATGATTATGCAGAAATTTCTACTATGAACGTACTTTTGAAAAGTTTCCCAGCACAAAATGTATCAAAACTAGGGCTACTCGGTCAAATAAAAAAAAAAGAATTAATTAAAACAAAAAGCAGATTACTTATTCATATTAATAACAAATAATCACACATACTACTTTTTTTTTGAGAAAAAGGGATTTTACGTATGTGTCAGACTCAGAGGGCATGATTACTGTGATAAAAAAATTAATTATACTAAATTATCACATTAAATTAAAATCCCCAATCAAAACTAAACAAAGAAAAATGTTTAATTAAAGGGTATCTGCAAGCTCCAAAGGATGGCTCACTGCTGACCTCATGGGGTGAATGATTGTATCGATGTGGTGAATGATTTGGCTACTAGTCCAAATTAAAATATAATACAATCTCAATTTCTACCAAAACATTTATGTTTTTTTTTGCCAGTTATATTGAGGTGAATGAGACTGTAAAATGATGCTACATGTCTCAACACAAAATGTATTTCTGTATTTACTGTCATTTGGAAAATGCTGAGGTAAAAGTTGCCTCTGATGCAATTTTAAAAGGTCAAACATTACAGCAAAATCAAAATATGTCATATATACAAACAACTTACTAACAGTTTGTGTTAAGGTATGTATCCCATTTCACAACAGGATTATTATAATTAACTAAAACCAAATCATTTTTTGTTATTTGAAATAGAATAAATGTTAACTGAAATGCAATAAAATTTAAAAAACTTAAAAGTGAATTTATTTGAGCTTTTTCATTTTCATTTAGTGAAAATTTTCATTGTTCTTTTTCATTTCATTTTCATTTCATTTATTTTAACTTAATGTACTAAAATAACAAAAAAAAACTAAAATAAAAATGTCACAACAGGATTATTATAATTAACTAAAACCAAATCATTTTTTGTTATTTGAAATAGAATAAATGTTAACTGAAATGCAATAAAATTTAAAAAAAACTTAAAAGTGAATTCATTTGAGCTTTTTCATTTTCATTTAGTGAACATTTTCATTGTTCTTTTTCATTTCATTTAATTCATTTATTTTAACTTAATGTACTAAAATAACAAAAAAAAACTAAAATAAAAATGTATAAAAACTATACAGACATAAAAAAAAAAACTAAAATGACAAAAACATACAAAAAAATTACTAAAATGAAAATATAAAATATAAAAAAACTAATTCAAAATATTAATAAAAACTATAATAGTACCTCACAATCCCATTTTCCCCTCACAATTTCCTGTTCAATATAATTTGAACCGGTACTATCCAAAGCGACTTCAATTCAAACTCAACTTAATGTACTAAAATAACAAAAAAAAACTAAAATAAAAATGTATAAAAACTATACAGACATAAAAAAAAAACTAAAATGACAAAAACATACAAAAAAATTACTAAAATGAAAATATAAAATATAAAAAAACTAATTCAAAATATTAATAAAAACTATAATAGTACCTCACAATCCCATTTTCCCCTCACAATTTCCTGTTCAATATAATTTGAACCGGTACTATCCAAAGCGACTTCAATTCAAACTCAAATATTCAAATATTTTATCAGTTCATCCGTTTCTAAGGAATCAAAGATTCCAAAGATTGTTATGGTCTACCACATGCTCTGCATATGCATGTCTGATCACCTATAGATTATATCATATCTGTGATCTACTCTAATATCTGCATCACAACAGTAATTTTCTGAAGTAAAGCAGCAATCCTTCCAAACTTCATGGGAGGACAGATACAGCTCATTCTCCTACCTGAGGCTGAGGCAAAGCATGCTGGGATATGAGGAGACCAGATGGTGCTGTAGATGACACCCTCATGACCCTGCAGGGAGCTCACTAACTGACACCCATGTCCTTGTTATGGTCTACCACATGCTCTGCATATGCATGTCTGATCACCTATAGATTATATAATATCTGTGATCTACTCTAATATCTGCATCACAACAGTAATTTTCTGAAGTAAAGCAGCAATCCTTCCAAACTTCATGGGAGGACAGATACAGCTCATTCTCCTACCTGAGGCTGAGGCAAAGCATGCTGGGATATGAGGAGACCAGATGGTGCTGTAGATGACACCCTCATGACCCTGCAGGGAGCTCACTAACTGACATCGCTCCGGATCCCACTGTGTGCAAAACAGGACAACCATGGAACCCATTTTATGTCAACAAGTAACAACATTAATAGTATGCTTGATCACCAGTGCAGAGAAAGAAAAAGTTTTCTTTTATTCTTATTATTTGCATATAGATTGAACTAGGCCTCATTAAAAAAAAAAAAAATGTCTGCATATATTCACCTTCTAAAACAAATTCCACTTACCACTTTGGCCGTGTGGTCCCAAGACCCTGATACCACCAGGTTCTCCCCGTGTCTGACTCCAGTCTACTGAATACACCTACACCAAGGCCAGAAGTTTTGCAGTTCAGAAGTTATGAAGTGCTAAATGCAGGGAGCTTTAACATGAACTATTGAGAGTGTGAACTCACCTCTTGTGTGTGCCCTTTCAGCACCTGCAGAAGACCTTGCGTGTGGGCCGTGTCCCAGATCTGCAAAGATCCATCACCTCCTCCCGTCACCAGCACATGTTCATTGTTCTCACTCCATGTCACATCGAAGAGCCCATCATTCCAGTCAAAACTGTGTATGAGACAAAAAGATACTCAACCTCTATTTAATGATCAGTCACATCTCCTCTGCATACCTGCATCTACGGTGGCCTTAAAAACTTTCTCCTATAGTCTAAAGACGTTTTGCAGTCCAGAAGTTATGAAGTGCTAAGAGCAGGAAGCTTTAATTTGTGCTGTTTTGAAAGTTGAGAGTGTGAACTCACCTCTTGTGTGTGCCCTTTCAGCACCCGCAGAAGACCTTGCGGGTCGGTCGTGTCCTGGATCTGCAAAGATCCATCACCTCCTCCCGTCACCAGCACATGTTCATTGTTCTCGCTCCACGTCACATCGAAGAGCCCATCATTCCAGTCAAAACTGCTCATTAGACAAAAAGATACTCAACCTCTACTTAATGATCTACCACTTCTCCTTGACTCCACATACCTGCAAGATGACATGCATCTACAGTGGCTTTAAAAATGTATAATTTCATGACAATTAAGAACATTTCTCCTACATTCTAATTATTTATTGCAATATATATTTTACATGGTAGTATTTGCAGGATGATTTTCATTACTTTATAATAACAATGTCATAATGAAAGAAAATATTGGTTTTAAAACAGACCTCATAAAATTTTTATATATATATATATATACACACGTACTGGTCAAAAAGTAATAGCCTGAATACACTGTAAGTCGCTTTGGATAAAAGCGTCTGCTAAATGCATAAATTATTAATTGATTCCATAATACTGAGATGACGCACAGGCGATCGTGGATGCCAGAAAAGGTGGACAATTTCTTTAATGTACGTTCATGCAATATTCCAAAAATGACCTGCTATTCCATAATACGGAGATGACGCACAGGCGATCGTGGATGCCAGAAAAGGTGAAATCTCCACCGCATATCCATGACGGCCTGGAGATTTAAATGACTTCATACTCTCTAATAACGCAGAAATAACGCCTAGGTCATTGCACTATAAACACTAAAGTCCACCAAACAATTGTCGACAACGGCGAAAGCTTGATAAATGCTCAATAATCAATGCAACGGTACATTAAGAAATCAATACGTTTGCCAGATACTGTTACATTTAGCGCAAACATGTGTACATACCAGTTGTTTACTTCCGCGTTTTGACTGCGTGTAAAACGCAAAGCTATGATTGGTTAGATGTGGATGGCGTACATCATGCAGATTGGCGAAGTAGTTTTGATATAATATATCATGTTATATTTTCTTTTTTATTCTATGTGATTTTATAAAATAGAAATAGAGCAAAACATATTTTGAAAATGTCAGTTGTACGTAGTCTGCAGAAAACGAGTGTCTGAACGAAGAACAAGCGGCAGCTAAAAATGATCTCGCACCAGATGGCAGCATTTCTCTAATAAAGACCCATTTGTTGTCTTTTCAGACTTCACACATCACAATTTAAAATATATCTATATGGATTTGCTGTTATCACATTTTAAAAGTTTGGTAGAACAGTTCATGATCATCATAATCTTTATGGTTTGCAACTGGAGAAAATACATAAGCAAATATCTTATTTTAAAATTCACATTCATGTAGGCCTACTCAATACATCCTCTTCAGTATATTAAATATTACAGATAATACCAAACAGTTAAGGTTAAAAAGTCAAAATGACTGTGCCTGTGCCCTAGAGCCTAGAATATGATCTATGTGAGCTGATCATATCTATATGCTGCTTTTATCTTTCGGTCTGGAGTATGAAACACATCTTGTTGTAGCTAAACCATTTCGATGCGTGGAAACTAATGAAGCTGACAGGCTTACTGACCATGTTCACACCGCTGACTCTTTTCCTATGTGATGTTTTGGGGAGATCATGTGCGCCCTTGATATATGACGGCCACTTCAAAGGCAGGGGCCCGGCGTGAGAACCAGCCGCTCTAAAGCAGATAGCCGGCGGATTTATGGCCCCACACTTTTCCCATGACTGCCGGTGGGTAGCAGGCGCTGTTTGCCTTAATCCCCATTCACTTGGAAATGCTGATACTTTTTCTCTTAAGGAATTTAATGGTGTGACAGTGATTTACTAATGTAAATCTGTCTAACAGACCCTGGCATAAAGGGAGTGGATTAGGCCGGCATAAAGACCCATTTTAGTGAGGAGTGACTAGTGTCGTTGTGCTTTCATGTGGCGCACACTATACTGCAGTCCGACCGGCGGTTTGTTCAGGCCCGCCAGAGCAGCTACATATGTTTTGACTTGAGCTGTCCCTGAGGGACCAAGGGGAACCTTGAGGGACCTTGTCTTTAAATAACAGTAAACATCAAATGAGAACTGCTTAAATGTTATTAAGAAAGGGTTGCAATGTAAACAAATTTGGCATTGAGACAAAAACAAAAGTGAACATATTTAAAATTGCTGGCGATTATGTAAGTTGACAGTGTTTGTAGTTGTTACCTTTAAAAAATTTCTTTTTTTGATTCAGTTCCTTTCAATTTCATTTTTATATTTTTGACTAACAAAACCAGTTAATTTAAATGTTAGATGTTACCACTTAACATATTTTAGGTTACCTAAAATGTTCGACACTGATAATTGAAATCATTGCAGCATCTAATTTGGCATTGGGAGATTTTATAAACAAACATGAACATTTAAAATGGCTGGTGATTATGTAATGTTTGTATGTTGAATGTTAGTGTGTGTGTGGTTTTATTCAATAAATGTTTGTCGCTTACTTTAAAGTTTGTCGACAGATTTATAACTGTTGAAGTGGCACTTATAATTGCAGTTGTTTGTTTCACTTCATTGGCTTCTTTTGCATTATAAGAAAAACACATAAAAGAACACAACTATTTTTTTCCACCATAGAATTTCAATAACTCACATTATGCTATGGGAAAACAATTACTTTCTCTCATAACATTCCAGGATCTGTTGTGGTGAAAGCAAATGGAATGATGGTTTTGTGGCATATGTGTCAGAATGAAAAAAAACAACAACAACAACAAAAAAAACACCCAGTTTTTCGAGGACATGTTTTTTTCTTTTTTGCATAGAAAATGTTACAGCTTACAGAGCGTGGTAGGGTTATTAAAAAGGTAACAAAGTTACAGTAGTAGAAAATCTCACATATGAGTATTAGTGAATATTATTATTTTTTTTTTTTAATTCAGTAGGCCTATTGTGTAAAGTGGAGAAGATCCTGTCTCCCCCAATAAAACAGCAGTGGTTGAAGTGCATCATACCAACTCCTCGTCTAATTTCAGTATAAACTCTAGTTACAATCTTACACATATACATATTTACAAACTGGATTGTTAAATCATAGATTACACAACTGATTCACACCTCACTTTAGTGATTATCTGCAAAACCTTTGGCTTGTCTTTGAATAAGCGGTTCTGTTTTACTCTAAAGCTACTGGTTTGTGTGTGTTTGTGAAAATCACATGTGCTTATTCTAATGAGAAATATCAAAGCATACATCTCAAATGCAGCATAAAAACAACAACAACAACAACAAAAAAAACACCCAGTTTCTTCGAGGACATGTTTTTTTCTTTTTTGCATAGAAAATGTTACAGCTTACAGAGCGTGGTAGGGTTATTAAAAAGGTAACAAAGTTACAGTAGTAGAAAATCTCACATATGAGTATTAGTGAATATTATTATTTTTTTTTTTTAATTCAGTAGGCCTATTGTGTAAAGTGGAGAAGATCCTGTCTCCCCCAATAAAACAGCAGTGGTTGAAGTGCATCATACCAACTCCTCGTCTAATTTCAGTATAAACTCTAGTTACAATCTTACACATATACATATTTACAAACTGGATTGTTAAATCATAGATTACACAACTGATTCACACCTCACTTTAGTGATTATCTGCAAAACCTTTGGCTTGTCTTTGAATAAGCGGTTCTGTTTTACTCTAAAGCTACTGGTTTGTGTGTGTTTGTGAAAATCACATGTGCTTATTCTAATGAGAAATATCAAAGCATACATCTCAAATGCAGCATTTTAGCAGTGTTTATGCAGGCACTGTTACACAGTACAGCCCTTTACATGAAGTTAAAACAGTAACTGATTTTTTCTTCAAAAATTAAAATCGCTCTTCATCCTTATGGGTTTCCACGCAGCTTGAGGTGTAAAGTATGTCTTTCTTTCCCTCCTAGAAAGTTGGCTTATGTTTCATGTTGCATATGTACACAAGCGTAGAGAGAAAAAAAAAACAAGGTGCTGACCAAAGCAGGCACAATAGATGTTTTCTTTCCTTTATGTACAAAGTGTGTAACACGTCCAGATGCAACAAGAACAAATCCAACACTTAAAACGCTCCCACTTCAGTCCCCCACGGTCGGTATGGTTTACTGCTGCTTCCGCTGTTCTGTTGGGATGTGGTGGATGTGGAAACGGAAGGGCTCGCGGAGGAAGAAGCCACCGAAGATGCTGTTACGCTGGGGCTGAAGAGCGGGAATCCTCCGGGAAATGTTAGAGGGAAGGTTTGTGCCGCGGCAGCAGCGGCCGCCGCATGAACGGTCGCCGATATTGAAAGCAGTGAGGTGGACAGCGGCGGAACGCAAGGAGCGACGCTACCTGTAGAGGGTGCTCTGAGTGCGGAGTCACTGTGGGTGAAGGAGGAGGTCAAAAGGGCTGCGCCCCTCTGAGGAACCTCAGACAGCCTGCTAGAGGAGCTCTCTGAGGACGGAAGTCCGCTTTGTTGCAGGAACGCTGCCGGGATGGGATGCAAAGCTGCGGCCCAGTGATGAGGGTGGAGGGCCTGCTGGTGATGGGTCATTGATGTGGTCATGGCAGCCGCTTCCCTCTGCGAGGCGCAGCTGCTGAGGTGAGAAACCAAGCGGATGCGGAGGGGATCGCTGGAGTCCAGACCTTCAACGGAGCTCAAATACCTCGCCACTTCAGTTAGACACTCCCGAAAGCCGATACTCATGAAGTCCATGGCCAGAGAATGAGCATCAAAATATCCTGAGAGAGCGAGAGAGAGAACAATGAAAACATGAATGCCATGCTTCTCTGGCAAGAGGAGAACTGATCCACCGACTAAGCCTGGTTTCTCCCAAAGTTTTGTCTCCATTTCTATCACCTGATTGAGTTTGGGTTCCTTGTCACTGATGTAGTTTGGGTTTAAAAGATATTCAGTAATACTGTATTATCGATTTGACTGCACAGACACCAATCGATGAGAACAAAACTTGAACTTAATTGAGCTGAATGATGACACTAGAGCTGCTTTAAAGGAGACATATTATGCCCCTTTTTACAATATGTAATATATGTCTCTGGTGTCCCCAGAATGTGTCTGTGAAGTTTCAGCTCAAAATACTCCGCAGATCATTTATTATATCAATGCAAATGAGCTGCTGCTTCCCGCCCCCTTTTCCAGAATAGAGCCATTACAGCTGGCACCTGTTAAAAACATCTGTTTTGGTTCTGATTAGCATGTTTATCGTGCTGAAATCATGCGTTTTAAACCATATGAGTTTAAACTTCTGATATATGGTTTTCTGAGCGCACACAACCGAAGCACACGGACAGAAAGCGGCTATCACAGCATGTGAGTACTAAACTAAGTTCTCATTCACACGCAAGTTTACATTAAAAACACACATGAGTTACAATAACAGTCGGTTATGTCTGTGAAGGTAAACTGCTGGGAATCGACTTTGTTTCATAATTTATGAATTTTGAAACCATGACACTGTTATTGAACTGAAATAAATCAACACTGAACTGAGTTGAGCTGAATAATGACACTATTGTCTTCTGTAGAGCTGATTATAGCTGAATTGAACTCATTTCATATTTGATCAACTTTTCACTGTTATTGAATTAAACTGAATAAACACTTAACTGACTCGAGCTGAATAAAGGCACTATTGTCTTGTGTAGAGATGCTTTATTGCTGAATTGTACTCGTTTAATAATTGATGAACTTTATTGAACTGAATTTAATTAACACTGAACTGACAAGCTGAATAATGACACTATTGTCTCTGTAGAGCTGCTTTTCATCAGAAGTTGAATTTCTCAAGTTTGAATCACTGATTCTGTTATTTTCCTACTTATTACTGTGAAGCTGCTTTGAAACAATTCAAGCGCTAAATAAATGAAGCTGACTTGATTTGACTTGAAGCTTTAATCATGACGAGTCAAATGCAACTCCACTGTGTTTGAGAGGCTAAACCTAAGCAGACCGGGATTGTGACCTGACCTGTTTGTATGTTTGTTTTGTCTCCCCAGTGCTTCGGTTTTAACACTCATTGGAAAGCCCTAACAAACCCCCAACAGTGCAGCCTGTGAATGTGGCCCCACTCCCCTCCCATGGATTTATGAAAGCAAACACAATCCCAGGGTGAAGTGCTTCTTTTGTCCTGCCGGCACTTTCCCACGAGTTCAATCCTACCATTAACATTGATTTCCACTTTAATCTGGTCAAAAGGGAACTCCGTACTCAAATTTCACTACAGTGTTAGGTTGCGTGCAAAACAGGAGCCAATAACAAGCAGACTACCTTTTCCTCCTGTGGCCTGGAGCATCTTCAAGTGATCCACAGTCATCTGCAATATTTCCGCCTTCTCTAACTTGGCAGATCCCTTGGGAGAAGCAATAGGATATGTGAGGGGTTTTTAATATGATAGCTTTGACAACATCCTCTTCCACTTAGTTTTAATTTATTATAATTATTATTATTATTAGAACTAATACTTTCATAATGCATATAGAAAGCATGCAAGGGCTGAAGCAGAAATGTGAACTCACCTGTTTCTCAAATGCTATTGGCACCAAACGACGCAACTCTGATAAACTATTATTTATTCGGTCCCTTCGTCTTTTCTCAATGATCTGCAATTTATAAAATAATTTTGCAGTGTAATGTATCAGTGTTTTGAATACATTTAAAAAAATTTTTTTTAACAAATATAAAAAAGTAAGGAATTACCCCTCTCCGCTTCTTTCTAGCCATGACTTGAGATGTTGTGGTGGGTGAGCCACATCTTATAAATGAACCATTGCTTTGACTTTGGGGGGAAAAGAGGATGAAAACTTATCAGTGCACTGTATAAAGAGTTAATAGATGTTACCAAAAATAACTTTTTTTTTATTCAGTCATATTAAATTATATTTTTGATTTTTGACTAATAAAACCAGTTAATTTAGATGTTACCACATGAAACATATTTTAGGTTACCTAAAATGCTTGACAGTGATAATTATTAACACTTCATTATAACTTTCACTGTTACGTTATTAACAAACAAAATGACTCAATACAATGCTTAAAAGACCATTAATAGATGTATATCCTACACTCAAATAGTTAGAAATATCTGTAACATTTTACAATAATGTTTAGTAAGCATTACTGTAAAAATGGTAACATGCAATTACAAATTGCAAATAAAATTTCTACTTGATCTAACCCGTAAAATTGATTGTTTGTACAATCTAATGTAGTCAGTTTGATATAGTCATATTAAACAATAATATGAACTTAATGAAATTAACTTGAATTAAATACTACCACATTAAGCACATTATTTTTAGGTTACATAACAGTATATAAATTACTAACATTATTTAGGTTAAATATTATTTTATGTAAAGTCATTATATATGAAATATATTCAGTTTAAATTTCTATGATACACGAATCTAAGATTAAGCATCAAAACCAAACTTAATTATTAATTATACTTTAGAAATTAAAAGAACTCAAATATTTATAAAATGTTTATAAATTATATAG
>NW_015626862.1:1103491-1104607 GCF_001515625.1 Sinocyclocheilus rhinocerous
ATATATATATATATAAAATGTCCAAAAGGGAGCATACGATCTTAAGATAACATCTAAAAGTGAATCCTCAGTTACAGAACAACAAACAAGCTGTGGTTCCCATGCATGCTTACCCCGAGTAGTTATTCTCGCTGCCCACATCAATAGTTTCATTCATGTCGCTGTCGGACGTGCTGTCCTCACAAGGCCGCTTCATGATGCAGTGCGAGTGCGCACAGGTACAGTCACCAAACCTTCTGAGCGTCTTTCCCACGAACCGCTGGAGCCTCAGTCTCACATTCACGCCCACGTCCTGCTTCGGCAACACCCACCGAAAAAAAGAAAACACGCCCCGAGCCACCGAATGGAGGTCTCAAACTTCATTCCCCTGATAATTGACTCTGCCCAGCTTCAGCACTCGCGTTCTGCACCCGAGGGCCCCAGAAGCGTGAGAAACACTTTACACAAGAAAGGCGACGGTGTTTCAGAGCCTGACAGAGCTTGAACAGAGTGCAGATAGGCAGGGAATCTAGGTAAAGGGTTTCTGGCAGGGCTAAGATGAGGATGCAGAGTGGCTTGCCAAAATGTAGTCAGGTTTATTCAGTGTACGAATTATTTCATGATTTTAAGGAAATTTTAAAGAAGATTTTAAGAAATTTTTGTCAGCAGTTTTGGAAGTTCATCTCGCGCATGCCAAATCGCTCATAGGCTAACTCTTCATATATCTAACGAGCGATTTATGCTATATTTTTATTTAGTTTAAAGGGGTGGTTCACTGGTTTTTTTCTAGGCTTGATTGAGTTTATGGGGTGCAGTCTAACGTGTTGATGCTTATTTTTTTTTTTTTAAATTTATTTTTCACATTTACCTTTATTCCACACCGCTCTGTCCCTTCTCTGAGAAACGGGCTGATCTTTTCCTGTTTTTAGAAGCCCCGCCCTCAGAAATAGGCATGGCCTCGCCCCCTTTGCTGCCTTTTCCCAAGGGCGAGGTTTATCAGGGTTTGTGATGTCACAAACCCGGGAAGTACCTTGTTGTAGTCCCTACCAGCCGTTTTTGTAGGCATTAAACTGCCAGAATTTTAAAAGATGATGTCTCCATTTGCATTGAACTTTCAGCTTCGTAACTTTGCAGATA
>NW_015626862.1:1107868-1109517 GCF_001515625.1 Sinocyclocheilus rhinocerous
TTTTTGTAGGCATTAAACTGCCAGAATTTTAAAAGATGGTGTCTCCGTTTGCATTGAACTTTCAGCTTCGTAACTTTGCAGATATTGTTTATGCTCAAACAGCAACATTACACACTAACTAATGTTAAAAAAGTGAAATCGCAATCAACCACCCCTTTAAAACTTTATTAACCTGAAAAGTAACGAAAGATAGTTTTATTCGATTTACCGTACAGACAACGATCGAGCTCAGTTGCTTTTACCTCACGTGATTTCTGTTCGCCATCGTGTTACGCTAATTTTACTTTTAGGTTATTAATATATTTTAAAGACAGTATATATAATTTTACGTTTTTTTTAAGTAAAAACTAAATACCTTATAACGAACCTATATTTAAGAAGGAAGTACTTTAAAGATAAAATATAGTTATAAGTTTCCATTAGCCTACTTCATAATTTATGGGAAAATTATCATTTGCATCATATACACATAGTGGACATACTGAAAGTCCTTTAAAATGCTTCAGTAAACACTGATTATATCAAGGTTATAGAAGCATTCAAAGTGGTTAGGGAATATCTGCATATAGACAGACACACTTTCACACATGGGCTTCTCATCTGTTTGGAGGCTCCAGCTGTAGTGAATTTCCTGGGTTAAACAGTGAAGACGGCACATTGTTTGGGCTCACAAAACCCGCCCTTGTCATGTGCCTTCCCCCTGGTGGAGCGTAGCACAGTCTCCTAGGCAGGCTGCCAGTGTGATGACTCGTTCCCACAGCTCTGAGCCCTGCGCTGAAACCCAATCACCATGTGAGAGACGGCCAGGAACAGAGGTAGGGCCGGCAGGACCGCTGCCACTGGGAGGTTGGCCGAGCGGCATCCCCACCACTGCTGCCGCAGCTCGTAACCCTATTCTTCACATTGTTTGTTTGTTGTATGATTTAACGAACATGATAGAAAACCGTAGAAATATCAAGCTGGCATTATGGAAGAAAACAGCTTATGACCTTTCACATGTTCATTTCTGCAGCTTATGTCAAACTGAACTTTATTTTGTTGTTAATTTTATCTATGAACTTAATAGAAATGTTCATGTAAACGGTCTTAAATATACTATTACTGCAACATTAAAGCAAAAATTCATTAATTCATTTACTCTTATAAACTCATAAATAAGTAAATGTACTTGCATTTAACAATAAAAAGAAATTTTCATGCCATAACCAATCATTTTTTGAGAACAACCATCAAGACCAAAAATAAATAAATGTATACATTTGTATAATAAAATTATAAACTAAAATAATTTACGATCAAATATTTATAAACAGTAGATATTAATAATTATAATATAAATTAGTATTTAGTATTTTGATATACGAATAAAGTTATGATTTTGTCATACCAACCAAAAATTTCTAAGAACCATAAAAAAACACATTATATATATATATATAAAACCAAAAATTATTCAGACACCAGATATAATTTTTGATATAGTTAATTTATGTAAGTGAGGATAGCAAAATAAAGTAACCTGTGACATATTATAATGTAATTCTTCATACAGTGGACTACCAGTAAAATTGATAAAAATTTGGGAACACAATTATTCAGACACTTTGACCTGACCATGTTTTGCTTAAGTGTTATCTGACATTATCAAG
>NW_015626862.1:1109634-1125086 GCF_001515625.1 Sinocyclocheilus rhinocerous
TTCTGACACAGTTTAACTCTGAGTTCTTGTCATATTTTATTACCATTTTCTAAACTAGAGCGAATAAACTGTAATAATGTGTGAAATGATGAAGGTGTCTGAATACATTTTGGTTTTACTGTATATATATATATAT
This sequence comes from Sinocyclocheilus rhinocerous, assembly GCF_001515625.1. Taxonomy (NCBI): domain Eukaryota; kingdom Metazoa; phylum Chordata; class Actinopteri; order Cypriniformes; family Cyprinidae; genus Sinocyclocheilus; species Sinocyclocheilus rhinocerous. The sequence continues at coordinate 1,109,771 of NW_015626862.1, forward strand.
ATATATATATACAAACACACACACACACACACACACACACACACATATACAAATGTATAATGCAATTATTAATCTTTTTAATTGTAGTGTAAATTCATTCTTTTACTCAAAAAAGTAGAAAAGTTTTGAAATTATACTTTTAAATGAATGCTGCATTTCACAATATCAAGCCAAGTGGCATTTAAAGAAAGATAGTAGAACTTTTTGAGGTTTTAAATGATAAAAAATATATATATTGTTCAGAACAAAGGCAAAATATATTTTGACATTTTTAGGTTTTAAAACCTGATCAAGTACTTAGTTGTGATGAACTACACCTGTGGTTATTCTAGTATGAACTTGAGGAGAATTGACTGACTACATCCACTTAAAATAAACTTGAGACCAGTTGGCTAAAAGCAAATGTGATAAAAATAATAATAATAAAAAATTATAATACAAAAAAAATGTGTATGTGTGATTTAACTGTCCAAAAACTTTATGATCACCTAATATAGTGACTACACAAACCTCTGTACTGACGGGTTTCTGCATCACCCATTGCCTTTAACACCCTGCACCAGATCCAGTCCTCACCACAGATAGCTCCAACAAAGCTGTCAACAGCCTCTCATAGCCCAGGGCAGGCTGCAGCTCTCCCAGGTGTGACCTAAAGTATTTAAGGGCTAATTAAAGCAGTCTGTCCGGCTTCACAGACCCGGACTTTCCCTCGTTTTCCCCTGTTGATGAATATGCCCACTCAAGAATTTTCTAAGTTCTTTTTGGGAGAAATAAAGACAGTACAGTGAAAATATTGACAGGAGAGCACACAAACACAAAGCCCTAAAGGTTTTATTTTTCTCTATTTATTGCATATGAAAAATACACTGAAAATTCTAAATTACCGCTGGTTATTGTTCGATACATCTACAAAAAGTCTGCTGAAGCAACCTTTGCCTGCTGACACATATGTTTTTAAATTTTTATCTGTAGAACCTGGACATGTTACAGAATCAGCCCTAAAACAAATAATAAAAAAAAATAGCAAAAATTACAAAATCAAAAGTCAAAGTCAAAATTACAAAAATGATTAAAATAAGCACAAACATAGAAAAATGCATGGTATATCAGATATTAATACACTACAGGTCAAATGTTTGGAATAATTCATAATTTTGTTTTTGATATAAGTTTTTATGCACAGCAAGGCTGAAATTTATTTGATCAAAATACAGTAAAAACAGTAATATTGTGAAATATTACAATTTATAATAACTTTAAGCATATTAAAATGATTTCTGAAGGATCATGTAAGACTCAAGACTGGAGGAATGGCTCCTGAATAGGCCCAGCCCTGATGTGCCATGCTATCAGTGGTTCCCAAGGCTGGCCAGCCTGGGAAAAGCTGGGTGGACCCGTTCCAAAATCAGCATTACATGCATTATTGTTCTTACCCTCCCCGAGTCCCAAGCACACAATGAAAACAACAGCAACAGCCACAATCTCAAGCCCTTCTCTGAACACAAGGCTGCCCTTAGTCACTCGCAAACTCCCATTTTAAAACCAAGTTAACTGCTTCATGGCAACAGACACTGTTGCCTGGGCACCAGCGTCCTCAGCCCAGACTCTTCCTTGAGAGTACACTGACCTGTTTTGGATTCAGGGCAAACAAACATTTGTCCTGTTAAATTCAAGTATAGTGCAAGTAAAATGGTTAGGAAAACATTTATTGCTCTTCAGAAAAGTCACCCGAGAACCAGGATTCATTATCAAGCTATAGTGTTATGATAGTCTTAACGGGGCAAACCCTGTTTAAAAAAAGTCTAAAATTGATGTCTGGTCTTTAAGTCTGATCTGAACATCTGACAAGTGCCTTCCTTAAACTAACAAAATAGGCCATCCTGACCACCTTAGGCTGATTTAAACGGGTTTTTAAGTAGTTCTTAAACAACAACTACAACAAAAGACTTATAAGAAACTAGGAAGTTACTGAGATCATAATCTAGCTGTATCATCATTTCATGTTATTTCAGTTACTCAAGGGATGTTCCTGTGATGAGTAAATGAAGTCGGAATGAATGAAAAGTGTTTTCTAATAAAAAATAAACTAGTTATACTGATAACTTTCATTTTCTTGCTGATCAAACACCAACCAAGATGTTAAGATTATGTCTAACCTGATAAATTTCCTTTGATGACTTTCTGGATTTTAGCAGAAGGTGGTTTCCTTTCAGCATCAACCTGAAACAATTAACTCCTGAGTAAATAATCTACTTCTTTCTCATTGTTATCCAATCTGTCCGAGACAAACGTGCATCTGTTTATTTTTCCTGTCAGTGGAAGAGCGAACAGCCACAAACCGACGATATCCTAGGATTGTAAGACTTTTGACACCAAAGTCATATTATAGGCACTTTATTAGTGTTTAAGGTCACCGAGAGTCAAGCAAGTGCATCCTATATCAGGAAGCCTTGTGCGTCTCTGGAGTGAAATATTTGGCTTTTAGCCGGAGCGCCGGCCGTGAGTCGGAAATCCTGGGAAGCGAGTTCATGGCAGACAGGCTCCAGGCGTCGTATGGGCCAACGTTGAAGAGAATGGGTCAGAATAATAGGGCCCTTCCTGCTATTCTCAGAGTCGGGGCAGTATTTCTGTCACGGCTTTACATCGTACTGTGTACTGCATTTGGCTTCGGCACCCATCAACCCACATGCTATGCTCAGAAATACACTAATCTGCACTGCAAGTGGCATTTGGCTCAACACAAAGAGTCTGTCAGAATTATGCCAGCATCAGAACAATATCAATGTAGTCATTTTGCATGGCTATCAAGGGAGCGTACACTCATGTAAACATGTTTATCAATCTTTAAAAGACGTTTTAAACTCTGCTGTAGTGTGTGGTGAGGGTTTGAAATACAAAAATGGCATATATGGGGCAAGAACACACACAGACAGGTGCCCCTTCTCTACTTCCTGTCTTATGACCTGAGCTTCCTGTCAGGATACATGAGTTTGAGGAAACCATGGGTTTCCCCTTCTGCATTCAGCTCTCATTGTTCAAACATCGTTACCCAATTGTCAAGCATACCGTTTATTCACTGTGGCACCTACGTTATTTACACAATAGCTTTGTCTCCACTGCTGGAACCCATGGACTTTCATGCATTGTCAGCTCTTCAGACAATTCTAAATACTGAAAAATGACATTCTAAATGACAAAAGTTCTAGCCAAATACTAAAATAACTGAACATTTTGTATGCTTTTAGTTTCCGTACCTTCTGAACATTTGGTCCAAATACTCAAACATGCCACAGAAGTGCTTGTAGATCATTGGAAAGTCAGCGAAGAGATGGTTTTGTTTGAATCCAACCTACAGAAATACAACAATTTTCAGTTCAGCAAACTCATCCATTATGGATAAATAAATGTTTCTTTGTAAATATGTACTTTTGACAAAAGCTTCATTCATTCAAATCTGGATTGGGAAAATTCAGAATTTAAAAATTGGCTCCCTTTCAAATGCATGATTTGGAATTTGAATCGAATTGTTCACACCCCACAGGAATTTTAATTGGAAATAAAAGTGAAGTGATAGGAAGTGGAAGTCTATATATCATTCATCCGTCCATCCATCCATCGATGGACTATCTATCTATCTATCTATCTATCTATCTATCTATCAGTTAATTTTAATTCTACTTTCTTGCATGCAAATTTTAATTGCAATTCCTTATCTTGTTTGCTATCTCAATTCAAATTCAATTCTAAATCCATTTCTGCATTTATATGTAAATGGAATTCTAAATTAAATTCTGAAGATCACACAAGATCAACCCAGATTAAATATTTATACATACTAAAACACAATACCATTTCTCTCATTGCAGTAATTAGCTTAAAAAAATAAAAATTTTTAAACACTTAACAAATGCATTGAAGTTGCTATTTGACACTGAGAATCTTAACTCTTTTATCCAATTGCATAAGCAGTCTGGCTCTGCTCCCATATCAGTGGCTTCTGGCTCGCTCTGCTTGCAGGGAAGCAGCTGCCCTGGACGCCCAGTCTGAGCAGACTCCAAAGGCAAATGTGTTGAAGTAATTAACAGACAAGAAAGAGGAAGTCATCAGATACACATTAAGTGACCTGACCACTGTGAAATCACTACTCTAGACGGCAGGATATAACCACAGTCCGAGAAAGAGATACGCTTTCACACGTGGCACCAGTCAGTGAAGGCCAACAAGATAATCTTCTCTTCAACACCAAAAACAAACAGAAGAAAGGAAAGATGTCCTCTTGTGACACCTGTGCTAATCATTACTGGTTTGTCAGATATATGCAGTGTTGGGCAAGTTACTTCCAAAATGTAATACATTATATATTACTAGTTACTGTCTTTTGAAAGTAATTAGTTACATTACAATATTACTCTCTCTGAATTGTAATGCATTACACTACTTTTGAGTTACTTTTGAGTTACTTTCATCCAAAATATCCACATAAGTATTGTAAAATGCCAAAATGGTATGTATGAATGCATATATAAATAAATAAATATATATATATATATACATGTACATACATTTACTGAAATATTTTAACAAAATTGATATATAATCCTCTTAAAAGAAAAGTTACCACTGTTAACATTTATCTGTGAAGCCAAAATTTGTTTTTCAAAACATGAGTTTATCTAGTGCTGTGGAAAACACCTAAAATGAATAACACTGTGAACTCAAGTCTGGCCTCCAGGCAGTAGCCGCAGCCATTCACTGATCTTCCCCTGAGTTTTAAGACGGGGCTTTCTCCTCATGCTTGGTGTGGGTATCACCGGCCCCGAGGAAGCACAAGGTTAGAGAGAGATCCAGGAAAGCATTTTCTGCCAATCTCAAGCAGGGTAAGACCCCAAAGAGCCACAACATTGATATGGTGTGTCACTGCCTGGTGATAAACAATGCTGCATATTGTTGTTTTGGGCTGCACCCTCTGGTTCTTTATCAGGAAGCATCCTTCCACTCCCCATGATTGTGATGGCAATGGGTGTGCTACAGAATGACGGACTTATATAAGTGTTAAAGAAGTTAAGATAAATTTAGTGCACTTTGATCATGTCTCAGTTTTTCAGAAACAGGAAAATCTAGGAATCATAGTCTCAGCCAGACTTTTGACTATCTGAAAAAAGTCTAGTATAGTGTAATCACACATTTAGATAGCGTGATAGACATAAAAGTGACCAATCACAGTTTTGTTTTGTTTTTATGTGACGTTCAAGGTGGGTTTATCTGAAAAAGTTGATAGCACAATAATAGACTGGAGCAGAAAATACTCGCATAAATCGCGAAATGCAGCATAAATTTGTGATTGAAATCAGAATAAATATCCATCCAAAAGTAATTCACAGACATAATTAAACTAAACTTGTGTTTGTGGATATACAAACAGAATGCCACAAAATGTGAGCTAATATATTTAAAAGGCTGAGGTTGAGATGTTATTTTATAAAGTGTCATTTAAAGTTTGGGGTCAGTAAGAATTTTTTAAAATGTTTTTGAAATGTCCCTTATGCTCACTAAGGCTGCATTTATTTGATCAAAAATACAGCAAAACAGTAGTACTATTAAATATTACAGTTTAAAATTATTCCAGTCTTCAGAGTCACACGATCCTTCAGAAATCATTCTAATAAGCCGATTTGGTGCTCAAGAAACATTTCTGATTATTATCAATGTTGAAAAGTTTTGCTGCTTAATATTTTTGTGGAAACAGTGAAACATTTTTTCATGATTTTTGATTTTTTAGAATTCTCCTTATGAACATAAAGAGAACAGAAAAACAGCATTTATTTGAAATGGAAATCTTTTATGACATTATACATGTTGTTACTATAATTTTTAATCAATTGAATGCATCCTTGCTGAATAAAAGTATTCTTATATCTTTAAAACACAATCTTAATGACACCAGACTTTTAAACAAATCTTATTATAATGTTTGGACAATCATGAAGCAACAATGCAATAAAATATGCAATAAAAATTAGCAAAGAACATTTCTTTGATATTCAGGGGAGTTAGTCTAGGAGGACTGAATCTCTTATCTGAATATGACCTGCTATGGCTAAAAGAAAGATTTCTTTAAGGGCAATAACTCACAGCCAATATGTGCTTGACTTACTTTTTTTAAATAAGAAAAAAGCAAAATCAAAAGTGGCAAACATTGCATGTCTAAATATTTATTGTTTTTACGATTAGAAATAACTCCCAGATATCTTTCCGCAGCCAACATCAAGATAGATCACAGTCACAGATTTTGAAGGTGGCTGATCGCTGGTTTTTGGGGTTAAAAAAGGATGACTGAAGGCTCGTCTATGGTTGGAACAAGTTTCAAGTACAAAATTCAAGAATTTCAGACTAATTTTGAACAAGCCTAAATCTGTGTGTGGTTTATTTTCGATCTGATTGGCTGGCCCTCCATCACTGTTTGGAAGTCCAGCCACTGACTTATCAGTGCGAGCAGTTGAAAAGCACTAGCGCACATGCTTGACCCCAGGCCCTCTGGTCTTACTGCTATCACCCGAGACAGCACTGTTGAATCTGGAGGAGAATGTGACAACAGCAGGCTCACATCGTCTTATCAGGCTGAGTGAGGGCCACCAGCTGACCATACGCAGACCCCAGATCAGCAACACGTCTGCTAATTCTTCATACACCCTGCAGGGGAAAACCTGGACTGAAGGTCCGAGCCTGGAAAATACCTGTCATCAGAAGAGCCGTGATCAGCAGCAGGAATCTTGCTACATTCACACCAGGAGACACGCAGAGGGAGAGGTGTCCACAACAGCTCCCAGATACTCTGCTGCTGTCTTTCCCGCTGGCAGAAAACATACAATGCTTGTCACTTTGCATTAAAGCTGAAAAAAACTTTTGGGTAGGACAGACAGTCTATGAAAGTTCAATCAAATTGATTATTTGTACAGAAATAATATAATAAAATATTTTTATATAAACCACAAATTGAATTACAAAGAAAGGAAAAGTTCACCTGAAAAGAAAAAAAATCTGTCATTATTTAACCACCCTCATGTTGCTCCAAACTAATTTTTTTTCTGTAGAACACAAAAAAGGATTTGTCCAAAAGTAGTGAGCCATATGATTGCTTTGAGGAACAGCAAATATTTCTGTATATTTCAATGATTTACAATATCTGTTTATGTGCAAAATGGCTGTATTGGCACACACTGACATATTTTGCAATGCTGTTATATAGGTACTGGCTGCAAGAAAGCATTTTATTTAAGGGCCTAAGTTGGTTCTGCTGTAAATATTGTGTGGGTTTGTTGTTTATATATTTTGTAAATACACATAGCATAGTCTGAAAATTGAAAAAAGGCTATACATAAAATGATGGCTGACAAAGTGGTCAGCCATACAGAATCCTAAAAAATCATGGTTTTCACAAAAATGTTAAGCAGCTGTTTTCAACACTGGCAATTATGAGAAATGTTTCTTGAACACCAAATCAGCATTGATTTCTGAGGGATCTTGTGACACTGAAGAGTAATGGCTGCGGAAAATTCAGCTTTGCCATCACAGGAATAAACATTCTAAAATATATTCAAATACAAAATACATATTTTAAATTGATATAATATTTCACAATATTAGTTTTTACTGTATTTTTGATCAAATAAATACTGCCTTGGTGAGCACAAGTGATTTCAAAAACATGAAAAATACTACCGACCCTAAACTAGAACGCATGAACTAAACTATCCTTAAATCAAGAGACTTGACATTTCATTTCAGTAGTCTGCCATACGTCAATGGGTAGTGATGTAAATACTGGGTGGGTTGTGAGGGTTGATTGTTTGCTTATATGTGCACTGTATATTGTTTAGTGAATACACACAGTTCTTTATGAGTACATTATTATTGATATCGATTTTTTACATGCACTTTAGTTGCTGGTGAATAGAAGTGAATATTTGTGTAAACGCAGTACACACTGCAAATTAGGTCAAGTGTTACAAGCATATAACTCATAAAAGGAATACAGAGAGCCGATTATTAGCGACTAAATTGAGAACATTATAACTGTAAAGTTTAAACTGTAAATGACAGGACTAGGCAACATGATCATTTCAGCAATCTATAGCACCACACTGTTGCCAAATATGTTTTCTTGCCGAACTTGTTAAAATAGCTCCAGCAAACAGACTGAACTGTATTCTGTATAAATAGAATGATCATTTAAAGGATTCATTCACAAATGTTAATGTGAATAAAGACGCTTCAGTCTCATTCATCAAGCCAAAGCCGTCTTGGATGGGAGTGTTGAGTTACTGTACAGAATGGCAACAGCTGTGGCTTTCATTGTTTGTAGTCACACTCTCTTTCTTCCTGTAATATAGTGGTCAGGCTACATTACAGGTCAAGCAACTCTGGCCACTCTGGATTTACTGCAGCAGAGGTTGCCGTTCGGTCAGAGATCAGAGAGCTGGCTTTCAGGGAGGGTCAGTAAGAGTAACTAGTTGGCGCTGACAGGCAGCTGGCAAAGACCATGCTGAGGAATGATCAATGGCTAGTAAAAATTGAACATATCAGCTTCATTTACATGACTACACTGGTTATATACTGTTTAAAAGTTTTGGGTAAGATTGTTTTTTGAAAGAAAATAATAGTTTTATTCAACAGGGATGCATTAAATTGATCAAAAGTGACAGTAAAGACATTTATAACGATACAAAAAATCAGTTTCAAATAAATGTCATTCTTTTGAACCTTCTAAAAATAAGCAGCATAACTGTATTCAACATTGTAATAGAAAATATTTCTTGAGCATCAAAACAGCATATAAGAAAGATTTCTGAAGGATCATGTGGCACTGAAGACTAGAGTAATGGCTGCTGAAAATTCAGCTCTGATATCACAGGAATAAATGACATTTTAAAATAAATTTACTACTTTTCCATAAAACACCAGCTCACAGTGTCCATAACTCTTAAGCACTGAGAACAACACACGAAAAACACTATAAAAGCACCATAAAATAGTCAATCATGCAATACACTTTAAGTCTCCTGAAGCCTATATACAATATATTTGTGCGTTAAACAGACCATAATTTCAGTAATTATTATTCTCTTACTGTCTTTATCTAATACAAAGTAAAAACACAATTTGTCTGTGTGAACTATTCCTTGAAATAATTGAGGGAAGTTTAGGGAATCCCTGCAAACCTTGACACTTCTTTGTGAATCTGATAAGATAAATGACCGAGACAAGAAGGGGAAGCAAACCCTTGACACGCTCTCACTGTCTGAGCTGCTTATAAAGTAAGGGTCTCTCTCTCCTTCAGCCTGAGGTTTACTTTGGATTATAGTAGATGCTTCCAGACCTCTGAGAACTCACATCCTGATGGACAAGCTGATTCGTCCTGTTGCACTCAAAGATTCATTTGGTTCCCTCTAAAACTCCTAAAAACCCTCAGAAGCTAAACTAGCTGGCTATCAAGGTTGTAAAACACATAACAGACGGTTCTTCTAATCTTTAAGGAAATTACGGTGATAATTAAAGCTTGTGGTGTTTTGCATGACAGGTGCTGGTCAGGTCTTTCATGTGTGAAATATAGACTATAAAACAAAACATGAGAGAGTTTGTGTGATGTCACACCACTGGTACGATGCACATCTGATTTAAAGCATTCAAATGAGCATTTATGATAATTTTGCAACATGAAAACAAACTACTACATTACAAAACACTAGAAATGCATTTCAATGCAAGGCAAGACATTAATATTTAATATTCATATATATATGTGTATATATATATATATATATATATATATATATACATATATATATAGCAATATCACACTTGTAGCAGTGCGATATGGCTATATATCAGCATGGTTGTCATTCGGCTGTAGGTCGGTAATCACTGCGTGCCGATATACAGCCATTCTGAGAAAAAATTCAGAATTGCAAGATATAAACTGCTATGAGTGTGATAATGCATTTATAAAACATTTTGACGGCACAAGTGTATAAATAGATAAGAAACAACAACGGAGTGTCTTTAAAAACCCTCTTTTGTTCCTTCCACCACGGATTCAAATCTCAAGTTGACAGTTCAACAGCTGAGCTCAAGCCTCCATTACTAATTCGAAAACTTCACTTTAGAACTTGTAACGAAGGAACATTGAGTTGCTTCATTGAAAGCTTATTGAATTACTGTATTAAAAGCTCACTGTATTATGTAAGGAATAATTGACAACGGGCCATTGAATTATTCGAAAATAATGCACACCTGAGGTGGTGATGCGGCCATGATTGTTTAATTAATCATTTTAATCATTTCTCAGAAGTACTATTAATTTATGTTTAGACTTTTTTTAATGATCAAAAAATCAAATGCACCTTTAATGGAACATTGAAATATTGTTTGCCAACATGCCGCTGAGGAACTGGCATGAAAAGTGTACAGTGCTCTCTGACCCTGTGTGGTGGTCTTTGAGACAGAGGGGGTCAAACGAAAAGTCTAGATGTGGCTCTGAAGATCAGGCCTGTTTGATGTAGCTCACCATGGCTGCTGTTGCTGCATGCCTGTGAAGATGTTTTTGTGTGATGGCAGCTGGAGACACAGTCTGACTGAGGAAACAGCGTTATGAGGGTCTTGACCCAGAGCTGGAGAATGCTGTGGGCTTGAAATGGTGACAGATAATGAGCACAGATCTTCTAAGGACAGCCTTCACTAAACAGCTTTTTTCCTTCTTATACCGAAAATAAAAGCCTATACAGACACTCTCTTTTTTTTTTTGCATTTCCTGGGAACTAATAAACTCAGCGTTATGGCTAACAATTACCCAAAATTTGAAATAGATTGTTTTCATATTCCAATAAGATAATATTAACTATTTATGTATGTATGTGTGTGTGTGTGTATATATATATATACTAATATATATATACACACACACACTTTTTATTTTTTTCAAAAGTGTATTATTTTCTAAATATATATAGTACAATGTTATATATTTATATATATTTTTTCCTTTAAAATTTGGGGGTCTTGTTAGCATTTGGTTTTAAAAATAAAAATGTAATTTAAAAAAGTAACGTTATGTTTTTATATTGCAGTATTATAATATTATTACACGTAATTTAACATTTTCATAATTTCATGTTTCTTTCTATATTTATAATATATTCATTCTGCAAAATCAATTTCTGTATAAAAGCATCTTGCCGTTTTAAAAGTTGTGTACATGCACCTTTTCGCGGTAAATTCAGCTTCTGTGCCACAATGTAAATACGGCATTAAACTAACGTTAGCTAAAATCCCGCTCTTGAGAGGTCTGAAAGACCAACGTGATCTCATGATAATTTGTATGTATTTTACGTAAAATGTGGTACTATAAAACGTACATTTACTTACGTTTTTACAGGCACTAAAACGTACAATACTTACGTATTTTCAGCATTTAAACGTACAAAACTGACGTATTGACGACACCTAAAAATGAATCCTTATGAATATTGAAATCGCGGCATTTATTTTATTAGTTTTTAGTTGTCATATGAATTACCTTGTTTTCAGTTGTATTATTAAATTGTTTACTCATTTACTTATGAAATGATAACATTTCGTTTTGTTGTGTGATTTCTGCTGCCAGCTCGTTTACAAGAATATGCCTACATAATGTTAAACACGACTTCACGTTAAACCTTAAAATAAATAACATTTCTGCAATCGTTTAACATTTACTTGTCATGTAATGCTTACTTTGATTGCCATGGGCCACAAAAGGCGTTTTCTCCCACATGCTGTGACTGACAATAGAACTATAAAATACGCCAAAAACACAACATAATTACGAAATGAAACAATTTTATTAGTGCGCTGTAATCCAAATCTTCCGAATCCATACGACTGTGATGAACAGACCCAAATCCAAGCCTTTTTGCGGAGATCTTCTTCTCCATCTCGAGCAGCGAGTCCAGTGACCGTAAGCAGCAAAGCCCGCGCTGACTGACGCGCTCTTTACAAATTCAAATGTTGCCGCTTCAAACGACAGGTTTTACGGCAGGATAATCGAACGCTCATTGGCTCTTGCCTGCATTCGTCACAGATTGCGACATGCCGTGTTTCTGGTGAGGTGTGTTTGAATAATGCGCGCGTGCCTTCACGAGTTCACGGAGTGGATCCGGGAAAATTATCTGGATAATATTTTCAGCGATTAACAACATAAATTCTGCTCTGGATCAAACAAACCTACAGTATTCCGCCAGAGAGGACTGCGGGTGCAACGCATCATTTGGATTACATTTGGTGCTGCTTTTGACATTTTTGCAATAAATAAATGATTGTAATGGCATCTGTCTGTCATGTTTTTCTTATACTGTACAGAAATGTTTATTTAAATGTTGAAATACGTCTAAATTGTAAAGTGTACGTTTTGTGCTTGTAAATGTTACGTATTAAAACCTACGTATAAACATGAGACCAGGCTGGAAAGACCGAGTGGCTGTTGCTGCTGCGGTGACCGCGGCTGCAGCGGTCGGTGGTGGTGGTGAAGTCGGTGGAGGGAGTGAGGCAGAAGGGGTTTATCGTCGCTCTGTTGGGAAAATAACAGCCTCAAGGTAGACCGCGGCAAACAGGAAGGGTGTGGACAGGATCCGAGCGCAGCTGCTGCCGCTGAGCAGCGTCTGTTACCTCAGACTTTGATGTGTGGGCACACTGCGCTCTGTGCCACGAGATACATACTCTGGGAGCGAGGAATTGTTTGTGTTACGCATAGCTCCGTAATGACAAGAAGCCCGTGAGAAAGTCAGCTGCCGCCGACAGCCCCGCGGGCAGCACGTGCGTAGACCGTCGGCCCTGAGATAATTGATGAGTGATGTCACTGACGAGTCATCGGTGGCTCTTTTATACCCTAAATAATGTTAACATTTTAAATTTAACCTTGCTTCTTGCATTGATTTGTATAGAGATCAAAGATAAGAAAAAAATATTTTATCAAAATATAATTATAATTATTTTTACTTGCTCTTCCTCTGAAGCTACCTTTTTATCCGCTAATGTCACTTTGGTACGGAAGCTCTGATTTAAAGATTAAAAATGGTAATTGCGACTTTTTATCTTACAAATTAGACCTTTTTTCTCGAAAGTCTAAGAACATTATAAATTGCGACAATCTCAGAATTTTGAGATAAACACAGATTTGCAAGATATGAACTCGCAATTCTTTGAAGAAAAGTCTGAACTGTGATAAACTCGCAATTGAGAGAGAAAAATTATGAATGGTTAGATAAATAGTCACAATTACGTTTGGCAGAAACAGAAAAACAGAACTGCAAGATGTAAACTCAGAATTCAAAGAAAAATGTCGAAATCGCGAGATGAAACCTCGGTATTGTGAGAAAGAAAGTATGAATTCTGACTTTATAGCTCGCAATTCTGAAAAAAAAGCTGAATTGTGAGATATATATTCAGATATAAACTTTTACTTGCTCTTCCTCTGAAGCGATGTTTTTTGTTGTTTTTTCACTTTGGTATGGAAGCTTTGATAAAGAAAAAATTACAAGGTAATTGTGTTACGCATTGTTTGTGTTACAAGGAATTGTTTATGTAATGTATAGCTCCATAATGACATGCAGCCTGTGAGAAAGTCATCTGCTGCCGACAGCCCCGCAGGATGTCAGACAGAATTCTGAGTTTATATCTCACAGTTCTGAAAAAAAAAAGTCTGAATTGCGAGATATAAACACAGAATTGCGAGAAAAAAAGTTATTCCAGAATGAAAACAGGCTTCCATATAGGGCCATGTGGGCTATTGTCTAAAATTAACCAAATAGCTAGTGTACCTGGCTTCATTCTTGCTTTTCATGATCAAATCCATTTTCAATTGGTAAAATAAAGTCCTGCCCTACATTTATTTTCCTGCATGCTGTTTTACTTGAAATTACATAAAGTTGCTGAAAACACCAATTCATGTTGACTTTAAGCATTTGGTTAATTTCATTATTTATTTATTTTTGTTTTAATATGAATGTAGTGTTCTCAGCTCTGTTTAAACACTTTAACTGTGTTTAAATCCATTCTGCAGATTTTCCAAAATCACCAGAAACGCCAGTAGATTCCCATCTGGGCCTGCTTTTAAATGTTAAAAAAGCTGATACATAATATTAACTTTTACATTTGTTCGGGATAGAGTAATGTCATTTAACTTAATATTTTCAAGACTTTCCTGTAAGGCACGGGTGTTGGAAAGCATCCCTCTTGTCCTCTCCAACACTCCATAAAACATTATATTCACCTTGGGAATACTGCTGTGGAGAAAGACTTGTGGCACTGACTAGGAGGGAGGCGGACATTCTTCAAGGGTCTAAATAAAGTCTGTGAGACACTCTTTCTCATGGGCCCTGTTGACTCATGAAGCAACAACAGGGCAGAGTGTGTGTGGCCTTAAATCAATGCTTAGCATTTGAGAAACAGAGTCTGTCTGACAGAAAACAAGTGACTGGTCTAGTGCTAGCATAGCACTGCATGATCATATGGAAATAACCATATGAGTTGGCCTGCAGTTCTGCATGCTGCATGTTAAGTGCTCTCTTCCAGATGGAGGGTTGCCGGTTGTTTGGCTTCAACCCTCATTGGTCATCACTGGTCAGTTAGACCACTGGCTTTTTGAATATGCCCTTGGGACACTAAAAAGCAATTAGGAACAAGTCAGTTTGCTCAGTCAGTTTTGAATACTTTTCAAGTTTATTTTAGTGGCACTTTGCACAAATAGGGAACGAAATACAACTTGAGACCCTTAAATTATTATTATTACTTTTTAAATGCTCATTACAAGTCCTTGAAACCTTTAGAAAATGTTTATCAATCTCATGCAGGTGGTATAGAAAAGAATCACCCCCCTTTAAAATAAATCTCATGTTGTTGCTTTGCAGCCTGAAATGAAGATGGACAGTTTTTATTTTATCCAGCTGTATTTACTCAATGCAACTTATAACATCCAAGTGAAAGATACATATCAGAAAAAATTACTGAGTTGGAAAAAGGATCACCCTCTTGTTTCAATATTTTGTTGAACCTCCTTTTGCTTTAATTACAGCCTTTAGTCTGTTGGGATTTGTCTCTACTAACGTTGCAATATTTGCCCACTCTACTTTGCAGAACTGCTCAAGTTCAGTTAAATTTGATGGTGACTGTTTGTGGACTGCAGTCTTCAAGTCATTCCACAGATTTTCAGTGGGGTTTAAGTCTGGTCTCTGACTAGACCATGCAAGGACATTCACCTTTTTCTCCTTCAACCACTGTGTGCTCA
>NW_015626862.1:1125121-1125485 GCF_001515625.1 Sinocyclocheilus rhinocerous
GTTTGTGGACTGCAGTCTTCAAGTCATTCCACAGATTTTCAGTGGGGTTTAAGTCTGGTCTCTGACTAGACCATGCAAGGACATTCACCTTTTTCTCCTTCAACCACTGTGTGCTCACTTTTGCTGTGTGCTTTGGGTCATTGTCATGTAGGAAGGTAAACCTTCTTCCTATTGACAACTTTTGGCAGAGGGCAGCAGATTTTCCTCAAGAATTTGACAGTATTTTGCCCCATCCATTTTTCCTTCTATCCTGACTAGTGCTCCAGTCCCTGCTGCAGAGAAACATCCCATAACAGGATATTACCACCTCCATGCTTTACTGTAGGAATGCTGTTATTTGGATGGTGAGCTGTATTGGATTTCC
>NW_015626862.1:1126272-1126886 GCF_001515625.1 Sinocyclocheilus rhinocerous
CGGCCCGTTTAAAGCACTGGCTCGCACTGGCCCGACAGTGGAAAAGCGGCTATTGTCATGTTGGAAGGTAAACCTTCTTCCCATTGACAACTTTCTGGCAGAGGGCAGCAGATTTTCCTCAAGAATTTGACGGTATTTTGCCCCGTCCATTTTTCCTTCTATCCTGAAGTGCTCCAGTCCCTGCTGCAGAGAAACATCCCATAACAGGATATTACCACCTCCATGCTTTACTGTAGGAATGGTGTTATTAGGATGGTGAACTGTATTGGATTTCCACCAGACATATAGTTTGGAGTTGAGACCAAATAATTCAATTTTAGTCTCATCTGCCTCAGAATCT
This sequence comes from Sinocyclocheilus rhinocerous, assembly GCF_001515625.1. Lineage (NCBI taxonomy): Eukaryota > Metazoa > Chordata > Actinopteri > Cypriniformes > Cyprinidae > Sinocyclocheilus > Sinocyclocheilus rhinocerous. The sequence goes on from NW_015626862.1 coordinate 1,126,613, forward strand.
TCAAGGTGTGTTTTTGCAAAGCTCAGTCGTGACTGCATGTGGCCTTTCTTGTGGGGTTTCTTTTTTTCTTGCAACCCTCCCATACAAGCCACATTTGTGGAGAATTAGTGATATTGTTGTCACATGCACAATGATCACTCTTTGGCATAAATTCCTGCAGAGTTGCTGTAGGCCTCTTGGTCGCCTCTCTGACCAGTTTCCTCTGGCTCTTTCATCTAGTTTGGAGCGACGTCCTGATCCAGAGAGGGTCTGTGTTGTACCAAATACCTTCCAA
>NW_015626862.1:1127075-1155415 GCF_001515625.1 Sinocyclocheilus rhinocerous
TTCCTTCTATCCTGACAAGTGCTCCAGTCCCTGCTGCAGAGAAACACCCCATAACAGGACATCACCACCTCCATGCTTTACTGTAGGAATGCTGTTATTTGGATGGTGAGCTGTATTGGATTTCCACCAGACATATCGTTTGGTGTTGAGGCCAAATAATTCAATTTTAGTCTCATCTGCCTCAGAATCTTCAAGGTGTGTTTTTGCAAAGCTCAGTCGTGACTGCATGTGGCCTTTCTTGAGGAGTGGCTTTTTTCTTGCAACCTTCCCATACAAGCCACATTTGTGGAGAATTTGTGATATTGTTATCACATGCACACAATGACCACTCTTTGTCATAAATTCCTGCAACTGCTTCAGAGTTGCTGTAGGCCTCTTGGTCGCCTCTCTGACCAGTTTCCTCCTGGCTCTTTCATCCAGTTTGGAGCGACGTCCTGATCCAGGGAGGGTCTGTGTTGGACCAAATACCTTCCACTTCTTAATCATAGCTTTACTGTGCTTCTAGGCATTGATAAAGCCTTTGAATTTTTTTTGTGTCCATCTCCTGACTTGTGCCTGTACACAACTTTATCCCGGAGATCTTTTGACAATGCCTTGCCACCTAGTTGACTGTTTGCTTCAGTTGCACTACCAAGGACTGAAATGCTCCAGGAAAACTCTTTTCATGGCGATATAAACCTAAATCTTATTGACAGTGCATGACAGAAGTGTGTAATTCGGTCACGTTTGATGAAGAAAAGCTTGATTATTTGAGTTCATGGACTACATCGCTGTCTTTCAAGCACATACAAAACCCAGGCCCACTTGTAGAATGAGAGAGGGTGGTTCATTTTCAGGCACAATGGGCCAAACCCGTCAGCGCAGTGCACAATTATGCAAAATCAACCAGCTACTTACACGACTCAGCTCTTTATTTGCGTGACCTCTGCGTGTCAGAGCATGCATTGTAGCTTTGCAACCCCACACGTTCCAGACATGCAAGCAGTGGGGTGCAGGATGCAGAGTCTTAGCTCTTGTGCATTCCTGTGAGGAACGCAGGGGGTGTGGGAAAGACCTTGAGGTTGGATCAGCTGATTCATCCCCATGTTTAATTCTTGGTACAGTTTTCATTTGTGCTGGGGGTCCGGCTCTATCGCACAGGGTTCAGCTCCATCAGAATATACACAGTGGCTGTTGTGACTTCTAAATCGCTTTGATTGTGTTGGTGCAAATGCGTGTAGCATCCTAAATAAAATGGCCTTTGTATGTTTTCAAAGTTTCAAAGACTTGCCGAAAGATATAGCGGGACCACCGCCACACTAATCAAAGCGAGTCACTGGGGGCTTAGAAAAAAGCCCGAACAAGTCAATGAGAAGGTTTATCTGATCTCTATTTCTTTTAAGGCATTGAATAATGAATGGCCTTGTATTTTCTGCGCTTTGTAAACAGGCCATATGGAGATGACAAAAGTGCAATATAAATCATTTTGTGCGCAAATATATTTTTGCTAAATGTTTAGTAGGTTTTTAGTGTTGACTGTAGAATCTTTTCAAATGAGCAATCTTAAATTATACTTTAATTAGTGAGAGAGAGTGTGACAGTGGAAATTAGAGCGTCTCAATGACGCACGAGAATAAGCTTTGGGAGTTTGCTGCTCAAATGACTGTGAGAGTCGTGTGGAGGCTAAGACTGTAATTATGCGGTCCATGAAAGAGAATGCTTGCGGTGGGTCAGTGATGACTTACTAGTCATTTAACAATAACCGTTTTACTGCAACAGCTAAAAGATTTGTCAGACAGCACTCTAAACAACACCAAAAAAATTCTGTTTATATTTCAAAAAAGTTTCCACAAATTGTACTATTAAAAAAATACACTGACAACATGTATATGGACATATGTACATGGTTTAAAAAAAAATATATACCTATTTCAATGTACAACAATAAAATGAGAATATATATTTAGTATCATCACTGAGATACTATCATAGTTTTTATTAATATTTTGAATCAGATTTTATTTTTATATTTTACGTTTAGTTTACGTTTTAGTAATTTTGTTGTTTATATTAATTTTTATTTCAGTTTTAGTTATTTTAGTATATCAAGTTAAAGCAAATTAGAATGAAAATATTGATTAAGTATCATGTATTGAAACGATTGAACAATATTTATAGCATAGATAGAAAAATGTATGGATTTAGTGACATTGCAATTTGGTGAAAAAGCAGTAATAGTTAGTGAAAAAGCGATCAAGTTTCATTACAAAAGACATTGTTATTATTTTGTTTACGAAAATGGACAGAACTGTCCATTCTGCACTTGCACAACAAGCGCTATTTCTTTATTTTTTTAAATCTGACTAAAAACTATTTGTATATTCTATAATCTGGATGTTTAAGCCAGCCGCACATTAACTAACTGTGAATAAATTATTTTTAACCACAAAGCTCACTAAATGTAAACTGCACTAACCACAAAGCCCCCAGTCACTCTGGTGGTTTGCTCATAACTAATGATCACAAGACCGGGGAGCAGGTGAGCATATGCTCCCACCACCTGTTTAATATTTAACAGTGGGAACGAGGACTTTGAGGAAGCCCCATGGCATCTGCAGGCTCTGTGTTTCTGTGGTAACATGATTGCTGGTGCTTGTTCGAAGGCGCAAGGCGACACGTCCAACACAACACAATTAGGCTGGCAGGCAGCAGAGGAGCGAGCTAATGCTGATTATAATTACGTGTTGATCTCATCGCCTCCTCCTCCATCAACAGACTCGTTTAAAAACAGATATCCGTTAGGATTGTTTTCACACAAAGTCCCCGAACGAGACTGCAGCAATGATGTTGCACTGGACGTTTTGTTTGAACACAAAGACAGTCATATGCAAATTATTAAATTTATGCATTAAAGTTTAATAAAACACTGACATGTAAAAATGCACAAGACAAACTATTTCAATAATTTATAAAAGCAGTTGAATTATTTAATTCGTTTTTTAATCAGGGCATAACTATACCACCTGGAACAAAATAATTCTCTATTGACAGTGATACATTTGTAGTAAAATCTAATAAAATTATTTTATGCAAGACATACATATTATAACAGTCATTTTTAATGAGAATTTTTTATATAAATGTAGTTTTATATATGTATTTTATATAATAATTACATTTAAAAATAATTTATAAAATAACATTTTAAATATAAAATTTATTACAAAAATTATATATTATTTTGTATTATATTGTGTATCTGTCTGTGTTTATTGTATAAAAATATACATACAAATTAGAAATACATTTAATTTCACCCAAAAATGAATTTTGATGTTTATCTGCTTACCCCCAGGGCATTCAAGATGTAGGTGACTTTGTTTCTTCAGTAGAACACAAACGAAGATTTTTAACTCAAACCTTTGCAGTCTGTCAGTCATATAATGTAAGTGGATGGGAATCACGGCTTTGAGAGTAAAAAAAACATACGCAAACAAAACCAAATTAAACTGTCCTGAGCACGTTCTCAACAGCAGACGCGTGACGTGTCTTCTTCTTCTTCTTCTTCTTGCTTTACGGCGGATCGCAGACTTATAAGTGCATTACCACCACCTATCTCTCAAGTGGACCATTGACACTATATCTACAATCTTAATTAGGAGTGTCAATGGTCCACTTGGGAGATAGATGGCGGTAATGCATTTATAAGTCTGAAGAAGAAGAAGACTCACGCACCTGCTGTTGAGAACATGCTCAGGACAGTTCGAACAGTTCGGACATTGCGTGAATCAGAGGAAAAAACAATATAAATACTGTTCAGTTTCTTGCACAGACCGATCGTTTTGTGTCTTTACAGATGTGTCAGGCGCCGGCTGTTGAGAACACGCTCAGGATAAATTTCTTTAATTTATTAAGCAGATAAACATCAAATTTTCATTTTTGGGTGAACTATCCCTTTAAGAGGAGCTCAAATAACGCCAACCCTGAGCCAACATACAAAACTACCAAATTTTCCTTTAAGTTTGAATACAACTAACTGCATGACTTTTTCTGCACATATCTGCCATATGGTCATCACCTTGACATATTCACCGCTGATAAACTACTCCTAAATGTAATGTAGAAGCTTTAATTTTTTTTTTCAAAAAGTAAATGTCAAATTTACATATATACATTTAATACATATTTTACAAATTTTATATATATTTTTTATTTTATTTATATAGAAATGTTATATATGAATTGAATGCAGCTAGTTTTACATTCTAAAACAACAAATCATCAGTCCCACAGAAGCAAAAACATACTCGGACGGTTCAGTGCCTTACATCTGTAATTATCAACAACTTTCCAGCTTCCCGGATTCTCTGTACTGTGCTCTAGCAAAACAAGCATCTTATATAGCTGTCTGAAATAGTTTATTTTTCCAAACCACAGATGAAATGAGCTTGCAACTTTAACACAAGTTATGGTTCTTCTGCCTACACTTCACCTTAAAAGCCTTCAGGAGTGGTGAGTGTGACATGCTTTCATGACATGCCTTCCCTGTAATTGTGAGCCAAAGTGCCCAACCAGAGACAAAACATCAGCTCTTGGCAGGTTACAAGGCTCTCTGCAGATGGTTGGGAGTAAGTACCTGTGGATACAAGCTACCAGAGCTAGAGAAAGCTAGTGTGAGGCCTTCAGGGCACCTCTGCTTTGAACCGGGATCCTGCCCACACCAGAGCTTCCTTCACGGAGAGCTCAGGCTCTGCCAATTTGGCATCCTCCAGTACTCACACTGCTCTGCACTGACAGTGAAATTGATTCTGGCAGCGCGTAGTGCCACCTGCAGCTAGCCCTCTCCTCACCCATGCGCGGTGCTGTCAAACCAGTCACAGAAAGCGGTGCGCGCTTTTCAGAGAGTTGGCTGCAGATGTTAACTCGAGTGGGGAAATGTTTTTGTTTAAAATTATGATGAGGTTTTTGTTGCCTTGACAGATTCAGATCACAAGATGCTTAAAAAGTGTGCAATTTGAGCTCAACTTGATGCATATTTCCAGGGTTTGCAAGGGTCTCATATTGCATTTATTCACCCAAAAATGAACATTTGCTGAACACTTACTCACCATCAGACCATTCAAGATGTAGAGCTTGTTTTTTCATCAGAAGAGATTTAGAGAAATTTAGCATTACGTTACGTCACTCGCTCACCACTGAATCCTCTGCAGTGAATGGGTGCCGTCAGAATGAGAGTCCAAACGGCTGTTGAGAACACGCTCAGGATAAATTTCTTTAATTTATTAAGCAGATAAACATCAAATTTTCATTTTTGGGTGAACTATCCCTTTAAGAGGAGCTCAAATAACGCCAACCCTGAGCCAACATACAAAACTACCAAATTTTCCTTTAAGTTTGATCACAACATATAATCATTGCTGTTAATAGTGTTCACCGTTTGTTTGAATACATGTTAGTTTGAATACAACTAACTGCATGACTTTTTCTGCACATATCTGCCATATGGTCATCACCTTGACATATTCACCGCTGATAAACTACTCCTAAATGTAATGTAGAAGCTTTAATTTTTTTTTTCAAAAAGTAAATGTCAAATTTACATATATACATTTAATACATATTTTACAAATTTTATATATATTTTTTATTTTATTTATATAGAAATGTTATATATGAATTGAATGCAGCTAGTTTTACATTCTAAAACAACAAATCATCAGTCCCACAGAAGCAAAAACATACTCGGACGGTTCAGTGCCTTACATCTGTAATTATCAACAACTTTCCAGCTTCCCGGATTCTCTGTACTGTGCTCTAGCAAAACAAGCATCTTATATAGCTGTCTGAAATAGTTTATTTTTCCAAACCACAGATGAAATGAGCTTGCAACTTTAACACAAGTTATGGTTCTTCTGCCTACACTTCACCTTAAAAGCCTTCAGGAGTGGTGAGTGTGACATGCTTTCATGACATGCCTTCCCTGTAATTGTGAGCCAAGTGCCCAACCAGAGACAAAACATCAGCTCTTGGCAGCAATAAGGTACTGTACATAGGTTAAGAGGGAGTATATTCGCAGTTTTATGTAGTCGTAATGCTGTGAGGAAGTATTTCTTAAGCCAACTTTCCAGCTTCCCGGATTCTCTGTACTGTGCTCTAGCAAAACAAGCATCTTATATAGCTGTCTGAAATAGTTTATTTTTCCAAACCACAGATGAAATGAGCTTGCAACTTTAACACAAGTTATGGTTCTTCTGCCTACACTTCACCTTAAAAGCCTTCAGGAGTGGTGAGTGTGACATGCTTTCATGACATGCCTTCCCTGTAATTGTGAGCCAAGTGCCCAACCAGAGACAAAACATCAGCTCTTGGCAGGTTACAAGGCTCTCTGCAGATGGTTGGGAGTAAGTACCTGTGGATACAAGCTACCAGAGCTAGAGAAAGCTAGTGTGAGGCCTTCAGGGCACCTCTGCTTTGAACCGGGATCCTGCCCACACCAGAGCTTCCTTCACGGAGAGCTCAGGCTCTGCCAATTTGGCATCCTCCAGTACTCACACTGCTCCGCACTGACAGTGAAATTGATTCTGGCACTGCGTAGTGCCACCTGCAGCTAGCCCTCTCCTCACCCATGCGCGGTGCTGTCAAACCAGTCTACTGTCACAGGCAGTGGTGCGCGCTTTTCAAAGAGTTGGCTGCAGATGTTAACTCAAATGGGGAAATGTTTTTGTTTAAAATTATGATGAGGTTTTTGTTGCCTTGACAGATTCAGATCACAAGATGGTTAAAAAGAGTGCAATTTGGGCTCAACTTGATGCAAACTTCCAGGGATTTACAAGGGTCTCATATTGCATTTATTCCAATTTAAAAGAATGGTTCACCCAAAAATGAAAATATGCTTATTATTTATTCATCATCTGGTCATCCAAGATGTAGATGCAATTTTTCTTAAACAGAACAGAGAAATTTATCATTACTTCACTTGCTCACCAAGTCCTCTGCAGTGAATGGGTGCCGTCAGAATGAGAGTCCAAACAGCTGATAAAAACATCACAATAATCCACAAGTACTCCACTTGACTCCAGTCCATCAATTAACGTCTTATAGAAAAGTTGTGTGTTTGTAATAAACAAACCCATCATTAAGATGTTTTTAAACTTCAAAGGGTTGCTTCTGGCTGAAATGTGAGTCCGCTCTCCAGTAAAAAAAATTGTCTCATCTGAATCAAGAGAGAAAAATGGATTTTGATGTGAGAGTACAACAGGTGATGGACATTTTCACTGAATGAAGAGTTATAGATTATGAACTCATATTTTTTATTCAGTTCCAAGTTAAACGCCTTAATGATGGCTTTGTTTCTTCACAAGGCATTTTCACTTCACAAGACGTTAATTGATGGACTGGAGTTGTGTGGATTATTGTGACATTTTTATCAGCTGTTTAGACTCTCATTCTGATGGCACCCATTCACTGCAGAGGATCCACTGGTGAGCAAGTGATGTTCTGATAAAGAAACAAACTCATCTACATCTTGGATGGCCCGAGGGTGAGTACATTTTCAGCAAATCTTCATTTTTGGGTGAACTATTTCTTTAATTTTTCTCAAAGAACAACCATGAGATCAAAATAAAATAAGTATTGTGGAGCTTTGAATTGATGGTCTACAGAAGAATGATAAGGTTAATGGATAGACATGCAGAATATCTGCCAGTCACAGTTGCTGGTTCTGGGAAAGGATTCCCTTATGAAAGGAGACCTTCTCATCTCTCTGATTCCCATCACGTCTAAAATAAGAAGCATGAGAAGTGGCGGATATTGGTGACTTTCATCTTTTCGAACAATACTGAATCTCTGTATGGGAGACAGGCTTCATGCCTTAATTGAATTACCATCCTGCCATTGGTCTGTGGGATACTGAATGTGCCATACTATGATCCAGACAGTGGCCAACTTCTCAAATCATTTTCCCATGTCTCAGCGCAAGGGAATTGGCACAAGTCCTCAATGTTTTCCCCCTTAGTAATCAGAATTTTTTTTGGGTCAAGTTGAATGTGTTGAATGACTGAGTATTTTCCTGAAGTTACTTAACATGTTGTATTTTCTGACCAGACATCCCACTGGGAGTAGCCCCTTGTCCTCAAACATACGAAGGGCTACTAATAAGACTAAATGTTCGTGCTGGGATAATAGGCCCTTGACAAGTAGAAAGCATAACAACCACAGCAGTCATTTCCTGATCGGTCTTAAGAGCTCTGGTCTTGCAGGCCAGCGTGTCTGGTTGCTGGGCATTCAATGAGTTTCAAAAAATACCCAGATTAATCTACTGTCGACACATTTTGGCTTGTCACTTATCTCTTATCAGAGAAGGGCTGGGTCTTTTCCCTTGCAGGTTCACCAGATGAAATAATACTGGAGTGCTGCAGATTTTGGGTGGGGTGGGAGACAACAAGCAAATGACTCTGATTCTATACAGTCACACTTACCAGCTAGAATCTCATGCACATCTGGTGCAGATATGATATATCTTAGTTATTCGATGCATTTGGAGTGTTTGAATGCTTGAACTTTATGAAATGCATTCTTACAACAATGTGGCAAATGTTTAGAGGCACTTAAAAATAAAAAAAATGTAATTGTGAGCTGTCAAACAAACATGACAGCCCACAGGACTTTGAACATAATATTATAAATATTACATCACTTTTGATCTCATATGTACTGCCAAAAAAAATAATTAAATGTCAATTAAATAATGATTACTAAAAATAGAAAACACACTAAGATATAGGGGCAATAAGAGGGCAACACAATCTTTATTTTTCTGTCTTAGAAAATAATTTAATAATAATAATATCACATTTTGTTTTATAATTGTATTTTAATGACATATGTTATATAAAATGTAATATTAAAGAAATTACATTAATACATTAAAATAAGTAAAATAAAAATTATATATTATTATGATATGATATATATAATTTATAATTATATTTATAATATTAATAGTTATTACATGTATGTAAACTGTAGTGTTTCTTCATGACTTCACTTACAGTAAAAAGCCCTTGCCTACTCAGCATAACAGTAATGAAGCATAAAATCTCCCTACGATTACTTGCACAGTATTTTTAGACCATAAAGTCAGTCCAGACTTTCAATATACTGTATGCATACAGCAACTTGCAATGGAGCATTAACGCAAAGGACAACAAACCCGGTTCGGATTGTTTTTTCCTCCAGCTTTACCTACATATTCAACCCACGTCTCACATTGCCACAAGGCATTCAACACAATGATGATGCTCAAATGTTTTAAAGGAAAACGACTTACTCATCTCCGGATTATTTCAAAGACTTAATTGCACACAATGCAAACATTGAGAAATATTTGTGGCTTAGTGTGTCAACTCCTCTGGAGAGCCAGGGATAATTGTATGTGGTCTTATGAAAGAGAGTTATTCATTTTACAAACCAAGAGGAAAAGTGGTGGGAGGTTAGTCAAACTCTTTTTTTTGCCTAATGAAAATCATCACAGCAGAGGGAAAGCCAAATAGAAGATAACATGGTAAATGCCAGAAATATCACAGTGGATATTTTGTTGTTATTTGTTAACTCATCATTGTCTTCATTTAGATGCTACAAGATATATAGTGTGTGTGAAACATAACAGACAGTGAGATTAAGATTAAAATAAAGTATCTATAGCTTCTGATACCCATGTGTTTATTTCTGTATAGACTATGTGGTTGTTCTTTGAACATGACTTGATTTAGGAAAGGCATGGAACAGAATACTGCCCACACAACAAGAAAACTAATAAGCCAAAGCCAGCAGACCCTTAACCAATTTTTTTTGTTCATAATTTATTTACCTCCATGTTGTTCCAAACCTGTATGAAAGATACAGAAATAAAAATGCACTGCTTACATGTGCAGTGTGAAACAGGCTTTAAACACACCTGTCTATGTATGCAGTAGACATCAAGGCAGCTCACTAATCTGTCTATTACATTTTTTTTGCTTTGATACTTCCCTCAACACTTTAACACTTTTAACACACACACACACACACAAACAAGTGGTCAAACACTCTAATGTTCCCATCTCTGTGATGTTCACACACTCACTATCTCTGTGAAGTCCTCCTCTCTCACACACAGTGATCTGTGTGCTTTCCCACCGCACAGACAAAACCTCTCTCTTTCTGTGTCTCACACAAGCTCTCTCTTTCTTTAATCTCGCCAACCACCTCCCCCAAACACACTCCTCAGCACGTACACAGACCTCCCTCAGAGCTTGTACTCATCTCATCTCTGAACTGCATGAAAATAAGATTGAAGGTTAGTAAGTGGGAGAGATGGGAAAGGTGAACGGAGGATGGACAGATATGAGACGAGTGGGACTTGAGCTGAGAGTGGCTAGAGAGAAATAACAAGAGATTGAGAGAAAGAGCAGGGCACCTGCAGGGTTAAGTGTGTCTGGTGACAGGAAGGGAGAGAAAGCTGTAGTAATGTCTGATTCGTGAATGAATTGTTCATTTGAGTCAATTCTTTTCAACTAAACAGTTGAACCAGTTCGCATAACGAGTCTGATCGATTTGCTCATGAATCGTTTGTGGTTCTCTGAGAACCGTTTCTTTTGGGCCAGTGTTGTTATTGCTAAAAAAAGAAAATTATTAAAAATCTTTTCATTAATTGAAATGAAGCTGAAATAAAACAAAATATAAATATTCAATGAAAAACTTAAACAAATGAAAATTAGACATGTTGCCTTGGTAACTTACTGAAATAAAATAAGTTGAAGTACTAAAAATAAAAACGATTTAAAAAACTATATAAAAGTCAAAATGATTTAATAAAAGTTTTAAAATGTAAACATTTAAAGTTAATAAAAATAAATTAAAGCTAAATATGAATATAAAAATACAAAAGCACAAAATTACTAAAATTAAACTAAAATTAAAATGACATCTGAAAATATAAAAATAAAAGCTAATTCAAAATACTATCATACTATAATAATAGTACATGAATAATACTAAAATAATACTGTTTCAAAACTCGCTGATTCACAACTGTGTTAAAGACTCAAAAGAACAATTTCTTTCAGACAATGATCCAGGTTTACAATTTACTCAGCCACTGAGAACCGCTTCTTTCAGACATGAAATAATTTTTTATTTCAGTTTTAGTTATTTATTTCCAGTTAATTTTAGTGCTTCAAGGCAGCATTTTCCTTGTAATTTGTAAAAATGTTTCATCTAATATTTATATTTTATTTCAGCAATAATAAAATTGATGTAAACTAAACAAATAACTTAACAAACTAGATTAGTTTTCTAAATGACTTTGTTTGTAAAAGCTAAATCATGACTGCAACAAACTAAACTGGCACATACTGAATTACTATAAGTGAAATCGGGTGGAAAAATCAGTGATATTTTAATGTGTATGGTTTTATTGGAATGCTTTAAAGAACCACTGAATCGATTCTTTGAAATGATTCATTAAAAAACACTGCTCAAAAGAATCGATTCACTAAAATGAATTGAACATCATTTTATTTGGGGGGGGGGGGCGGTAATGGCTTTCCTCCAGAACTCTCTCCTCCATCCTCTCTCATTGTTGTTCTCATGGCTCTTTGGCCAGGGAGGGAGAGGAGCATTGCTGACTTCCTTGGCCCCTGTGCTACAACCATAGAGAGCTTTTTGTGATGGGAGCCCATGCCTGTCACTTGCATTCGATCCTCCCGGACACGCTGCAGTGGCGGCCTACCGGGGTCACCCCCAGGGCGCTGACCAGGTGACCTTCCCACCACGTTCACAACTCCTTCAGTAGCAGAAACAACAGCATGTCTCTAGAGACGGGCACACCTGTATTTAACACACACACACATCTTCCCTTTGTGGATTTCGACTACATTCGCACTTATATTAAAGGGGTCATATGATGCGATTTCATTTTTTCCTTTCTCACACATGCACATGCTTACACACACACACACACACACACTCCTCTTTCCCACAGATACACATTGTTCACTTTCCAAGCCTCATTAATTCAGTAAATACAGAAAGTAACAAATATAAAGTACATTCCATTCTGAACTCATGTTCAAATAGCTCCTTTAACTTGTGTTCAAAAGTTCCTTCAGTGCTGTTTGTAAACATGATTTATGAATTTAACTACTCTCCATTTTTAAAAGCAGCAATGAAAGCAATTCCCAGCTGTGCACACCTTCTATCTCCAGGCATCTTATGAGGAGCCATTATGTGCGTTGGAATTACCTTCAATTTGGCTGATTTGACCATCTGGGAATCTCACTATCTGGATTGACTTCCTTCCATTCAACTTTGTTCTTGACTTCTATTCTTTGAAACTCTCCCACGTCCAGTGTGAATGAGTTACATGGAGGCACTATGTCTTGGCAGGGGAAATGGGGGTTAAGGAGGGTCTGCCCCGGCCAATGAGCTTTCGTGATAGACCCTGTCTGGTCTCAGGAGATTATAGACTGTGGATATTGTTTGATGAGGTTAGATGCTATAATTGATATCTTATTGGAGAATGTCCACAATTCTGGAAGTGATAAATACTACTGGTTCTGGATGAGAGCACCTGAAATGCATATTTCCATAATTTTGAACAGTTTAAGAAACTTAACCATAAGCACAGTTGCTATATTGAACACCAATGTCAGAAAAATCCACTGCTGCAAAGTGTAATGAACCCTGATGTCTGCAGTGCATTAAGTGAGATCCTTGGGCTTTGTGCTCTATATCTGTGATAAAATATCATAAAAATCATATTTAGAAAATGTATAGGGAAAATGCTGGAAATAATAAAGTTAGATTTTGGTTTTCTTGAAAAGTTCCCACTAAAACAGCTTTTGTATATTTGAATATGCTACAAGTACAACAACAACAACAACAACAACACACACACACGCACGCACACACACACTTTACAGTTTATTGCTGTTCATTTTCTTCTACTTTTCAAATTCAAAGAACTTGAGGATTTTCACCTATTGTAACGATAAAACGGCAAAACATACCATAGATTCACAGAGAAAAGCCATTTATAGACACCTAGCAAACATGCTAAAACACTCAGAACAGCTTTGCAACTTTATAGCAACAAACCACAACAACCTAGCATTATGGCTGTGAGTTTTAAATAAATGTGAATTTTGAGTTGTTATTGTTAAACATGTTTCTAAATTACAGTGCACAGTCTAAATGGAGAACCCTTAATAGTCAGTAAAAAGTAATGGCAATGAAATGAAGTTTGCACTTGCTTCATAAAACCTGTAAGCAAAGTCACTGGGTTCAGATTCATGAGTATGCATTCTTGCAATAGGCAGGCTGGTGTTTAAGGGCCAGCACAATGAGTCTGTGCTGCAGTGTGCTCACAGCACTTCCCAGTGTTGTGCTGGGCGATCCCCTCACCGATAAACAGTGCCCTCTCCACCCTTACACGTCTCTATCAAGATCTGGAACCACTGCCACTTTAGTACCGTTCCCACATTGGCCCGATGCGTACGCATGCAACACACTCACACACTCCTCTTCCACGTCCTCGGGTTCAACAAGCCCTTAGGAAATCCAAGGGAAGTTAAAGTGACAGGCGTGTTTAGTTAAAGCAATGTAACAATATAAAAAACGCTTTGTGTAACATCTTTTGGGTTTGTGTGCTTAGTTTATAAGATTGATGGTTTGGAATGAGATTTTAAATTGTTTTCAAGTTGTTTGCTCATACTACCCTCCACTAATTAACATTTGATTAACGACCTGCCGTGAGTTACTGTTAAAGTTGAAAATCAAGCCCCTAGGGGATGCACTGTGGATGGATGGCATAGTTTAAGTCCAGAAATACAGGGGAGGTGGTTAGAGTGAAGAACAAGAGACTATTTCATGAGCTATGTCTCAACAGAATAGAATATATTTTAAAAAGCCTTATTTTTCATATAAAGTCACAGCCATATCACCCTGTAGCCCAAGACTGGTTACCCACTGAAGCTAAGCAGGGCTGAGCCTGGTCAGTACCTGGATGGGAGACCTCCTGGGAAAACTAGGTTGCTGCTGGAAGAGGTGTTAGTGAGGCCAGCAGGGGGGGCTCACCCTGTGGTCTGTGTGGGTCCTAACGCCCCAGTATAGTGACGGGGACACTGTACTGTCAACAAGCACCATCCTTCGGATGAGACGTTAAACCGAGGTCCTAAATTATTATTATTATTATTATTATTATTATAATATAATGAATGTCAATGGGGTCCAATGTTGTTTTGGACCCCATTGACTTTTATTGTATGGACAACAATATCTACATGATTTATTTTTTTTCAAATCACTTTTTTTTTTTAAAAGGATTATTGAATTATTTTAATAGAAAACTCAAAAGAACAGCATTTATTTAAAATATAAATCTTTTGTAACATAGAGAAAAACGCAAATCTCATTACTTAAACCAATGATTTAATGCTGTCATATCAGGGTGGAGAAGTCTGGCTGGGGGAAAAAAAGTGTCACCCTTTCATGAAAAATGGATAGCTGTCGGAAACAGCGAGGGCGAGTAAGCAGTGCCGTGGGGTTGCCGGTGTGCAGCGCAGGGAGGAAGCGGCGCTCAGAGCCACAGGGGAAACGCTGCATCTGGTCGCTAATGAGCTGCTCACAGGCAGCGACGTTCTCATCAGCTCTGTTTGTTTTCACAGGCCTCTCTGTGTCCACTCCACAACTGTTTTGCTTGGTAGGCCCTACTGTCGTTCTCAGGCTCTCAGCCCCTTATTTATCAAGTGACTGGTCTGTTTTTTTTTTTTGCCTCAAGTTCATGGGGCTAAATATAATATGTCCTTCCTTCTCGCCCAGTCGTTTGTATCGTGACAGACAGTGGTTCTCAGCTTCATCGGTAAGGAGAAATAGATTGGGGGTGTTTCCCATTGCTTTAACCTTCTCTGGTGGTCCAATAAATGCAATACAATCAGGATGTAGAGCAAACATTCTCTAAAATGCATGTTTGTGGAAAAGACGCAATGTTTTTTAGATGTCTATGGATTAATAGGTCTGAAGTTACTGAACTTCCTGAACTCTGGAAGTTATGTAAAGTTTTTTTTTTTTAAATATGCTTTTTCAATATAAAACAAAAGGCCTTTTTGGCAATTAAAGTTGGTTTAAAAAAATGAAATAAAAGTATACCAATAGAAAAATACACAAATTCTGTCATAATTGACCTTAAATTTTTTTGGAAACCCATATGACTTTCCATATAGTTTTCCATATAGTTCAAGCAAATATTTTATTTTTCTGTTTTACTATAATCACTTGCTGATTGTGCATTATTCATCACTTTGAGCACATCTATTCAAATTTAGAATAAAATAATCTTGTTATATTTTTATGGTGCTTGTTTCTATAAAATAAAAAAATAAAATAAAATAAAATAAAATAAAATATAGATATGAATCGAGGTCGTCTGTTTTAACAGTTTGCAAAAGCAACCACATGACTTGTGATCAGTAATCCCTCTTATTGTGGACATGTTGTGACTCCCACTGCCATAATTCCTGATCAGTGATCCCTAAATGCTAATATTACTTCTGTGCTTTTTGGACCTTTATAAAAGTCCAGCACATTTCTGTCCACGGTAAAATGCTCTAAACGGTCGACCAGCTTAGGGATAAAAGTTGGCCCTCAGACCCCTAAAACCCTCCTGAATACCCTTTCAGGCAGCCAGCACGGGGGGTTTGGACTCTGACCCACGCTCCTTTTTACAAGTACAACCGTTCAAACGTGACAGCAGGCCAGCACTTCAGAAGACTGATTCAAAGGTATGTTCAATAGGTCCTACCCATCACATGCTCTTTGGCTAAATCATCATGACCTGAGATTTCAACCACTCTGCCACACTCTTTCCCAGGCTTTTCTCCTTGTGCATGCTCTGGTGACAGCCAAACCGCCAGCCAGAACGACCCCCCACCCTCTTCCTTTTTCTCTTCAAACATTTCCTAACCAGACTTATTCTGTGAAAATACATAACCGATTCGTAGATGTTGCGTTATGCAATGGAAGGGGGCAGTCGCTGTGCAGACAGTGGCACTCTGTGTGAGAGAGCGTGGGGCACGGCGGGGCGGCGTGGTGCTGGTGTTGCACTGGGAACGGGATGATCTTGGTGAGCCGTGGGAGCGATGGTGAGGAGGACAGGGCTCCTGGCGGCACTGTGCTTCTCTCCCCCAGCCCTTTATCTCTCACGCAGGAGAAGTGGGTCAGCTTTGGGGGCCGAGGTACGGTTACATTTGAGAGCCTCCACTGAATGAGCTCTACTCCCTTGATTACAGGATGTTTCAAAACGCAATTTATCAGAAGTGTTACAAAAGATGAAATGAGAAACTGAAGGGACATTTTTAGGCATACAGTAAGTAATCTGGTAACAGGAGCTGATATGAGATTATTTGTAGTCTCATTTGTGTTCTTTGAAAATTAAGACAATTCTACATGTTCATGTCCTCTAAATAGATGTTCCAAGACTGCTGATAATTACTGCTATAACAACACTGGGACACTTTTCATTTCCACATAAATCACTAATTAACTCAAGCTTAGGTTACTATTGCTTCTTGGTTATAGAATTTTGTAATCTATTATTATCTGCAGTACTTTAAAATCTACACAGTATTAAAGGCATACTTCTCCCAAAAATGAAAACCTGTTAGACATAAAGACAAAAGAAGATTCATGAATTTCATTCTTTGGGTGAACTATCCCTTTAAGTGTTAGATGATAGATAGATAGATAGATAGATAGATAGATAGATAGTGAAATAAGTTCTCATATGGTAATACTATTAAAAAGAACCACATGGAAATGAATTAAAACTATTTTTTTCTTGGTATTTATACATTATTGTTTAAATACTGTAATTTATGGTTGCTCTTTTAGATGTCATTGCTGGGGTTAAATTTCAGAGCCAAAATGATGGCATTTCAACATGTTTGTCATCAAAGAGGACGTAGCGCTACTGCGTTTAAAGTGTGTCAATAATCGATTCCATGGCCGCCAAAGGCTTCACCTCTACTTTAACAAGAAGTGAACAGAGCGGAGGCACAGACCTCTCACTGTGCATCACCACCGCAGCCTCTCACAGGCTCTAAATCAAAGCTCAGGAGCCATGAATGACAATGTCCCTTTCTTCAGGCTCTTCCCTCTGAGGAAGAAAGGCCTGTGAGTCCCCAGTGTGCTCCCTGAGAGGGAACAGCGTGGCCTCCCCCCATTCCCTCCCCACCGCTGAACTCAGTTTATGGCCAGGCTGAGGTTGCTCACTTCAAGGTAGTGTTCTTTTGAACAGCGGCGTTGCTGGGGCTCGTGTTACACCTGCCCCCGCTCTAACCTCTCCTCATTCACACGGCCCTCTGGGACAAGGCTCTTCTCTGTCTGGCTGCCCCGCCGCACAAAGCACCCACAAGCCATCACTGCCAGTGCTGTTTGTTAGCCACCATCGCCCCAGCACTGTCCACTCACACAATGCGTGACTGTGGTGAAAAGGCCCCCCTGACACCCAGCATAGGCAGCCGGGGGGATTCCAGATCCATTACCCATTGCCATGGCAATCTAAGCAAAAGAAGGATGCATGTTTTATTTTTTATAAATGTATACCGTAAGTCGTATATGCATTTGCCGAATTCATCAATGTAAAGCTTGTACTTATTTTGGGATATGCTGTCATATAAATGACTATTTGATCAAAAATACAATAAAAACAGCAATATTTTGAAGTATTCTTATAATTTAAAATAAATGTTTCCTATTTCATGTCACATGATCCTTCAGAAAACATTCTAATATGCTGATTTGGTGCTCAAGATATTTTTTTTCACAGTTGTAAACAGCTGTGCTGCTTTGTGGAAACCACTGTATATTAACACAAAGCTCAGAAGAACAGCATCTATCTGCCATAGATTTTTTTTAATAATGTAAAAGTCTTTACTATCACTTCTGATCAATTTAATTGCAGAACAATTAATTAATTTCTTTAAAAATATGTATAATAAAATATAATACTGACCCCCAACTTTGGAATGGTACTGTATATGGTAATCTGCATATTTTGAATATTTTGTCATAATTACACTGCATCTTTAGCAATTTTGCTAAGTTATTTATTTAAATTGTTACTTCTCATACATGTCATTGATAAATATATTTGTCTATATTTTTATGTTCTTTAAAAAAAGAAATTGCTCCAAAAAATGAGTGTCTTCTATTAATTTTTACACCTGCCTGCATAAAGAATGACTTTCATTGGAAATTTTAATTAATATCCCATTACAGTCACATTTCCAAATAAGGTGTTTACATGACAAAGAAAAACGATTAATACAGGAATGTCAACACATCTTATTTGGATTTTTAGAAACCAGAATATTGGCTTAGGAATAGTTCACCCAAAAATGAAAATTTGCTGAAAATTTACTCACCCTCAGGCCATCCAAGATGTAGATGAAGTTTGTTCTTCATATCAACATATTTGGAGAAATGTAACAATATTATGTATAGAGGACTCATATTTTAATCAGAAGCATTTTAAGTTAAAACGTCTTAATGATGGATTTGTTTATTACAAACACACAGCTTTTTGCTTCACAAGACATTAATTGATGGACTGGAGTGGTGTGGATTACTTGTGATGTATTTATCAGCTGTTTGAACTCTCATTCTGACGGCACCCATTCACTGCAGAGGATCCACTGGTGAGCAAGTGATGTAATGCTAAATTTCTCCAAATCTGTTCCAATGAAGAAACAAACTCATCTACACCTTGGATGGCCTGAGGGTGAGTACATTTCCACAAATTTTCATTTTTGGGTGAACTATTCCTTGAACAAGTTGTTTACGTGACACATAGATAATTGGTTTATGGCCAAATTCTGATTAAAATTAAAATATTCTTGTGCATGTAGAAGAGTTCAGTGGCCAATTCTTACACATTTCTGATTTTAAATGTTTGGCAAGTCACTCTCACTTGACTATCAAGCAGTATATGTTCAGGGTTGTGGAGGTTTGTTACTGTGTAAACAAAGTGTGTCAGAATCTAATCACAAACACAGACAACACAGCACTGAGCAAGGACGGCCTGTTAAAGTATCAGCGGGGTGCCGAGAGCAGACCTGCCGTCGTCCCCGACACACCCCTGTGAGTGATGCTCTGAAGACCCCACGTGCCCTCTGTAAACATCCCCCTGCGCCACTGACGGGACAGCACCGCATTCTCACGAGAAACTGTCGTGTCCCACTGTCCACATGCGAGGCAGTTCACACAACTTCCAGAGAGCTGCAAAATCCCCCAAAAGAGTTCCCAGAGCATTTTTAGCTTCTGTTTCTAATATTAGACCTTCTCTGGTCAACTGAGATCAAAGGTCGGCGGAACGCTTGAAATGTATTACAACCGAACAGTTAAATATAGAGGAAGAGACACTTAGGGAGATGAGCGGACAGCAGCCCAGTGTCTTTCTGCAGTCAGTTGTGGGTCTATTTTTTGCTGCCAGAAGAGGAGAGGAAGGAACACTGTGTTTCCTGTAAATAAAGAGAGGAGTGCAGCAATCATTGTTTTGACAACGGAAGCATCTTTTTCTGACACTCGTCACATCTACGTGTGAAAAGAAGCGTTCCCTACTGGCCCAGGGGTCAATTGGACCCATTCACAAGTTGAAATGAAGATCTCTACGTCAGGTGAAGTTGTAAACATGCCTCAAAGGGATGAAGTGGTTCAAATTACATCCGTGAAGCTGCATTTAGAAACATGTCCTATCTTGATTGAATTTATTTTCAAAGTGATCTAAAACACAATCACAGTTTCGGAGTTTACATAATCTCAAATCAAATGATGGTAATATCTAATAATAAAAATTGCAATAATGCAAATCACATCAAACTTCCAGAAGGAATCACAAAAAGTAAATCCTGAAAAAGATAAGATTTTACATTTATGCCAAAATTTCCCCTACAGTGTTCAAATGTTAGGGGTCAGTAAGATTTAAAAAAAAAAAGAAATGAATGCTTCCATTTTGCAAGATTACATTGCATTACATTAATCAAAAGTGACATTAAAGACAATTATAATGTTACTAAAGATTTCTATTTGAAATAAACAATTTAACTTTCTAAGATTCCTAAAAAAATGTGTAATGGTTTCCACAAACATATTAAGCAGCACAACTGTTTAATAATAACAATTCAGCTTTGTATCACAGAAATAAATGACATTTTAAAATATATTGAAATAGAAAACAGTTAATTGTAATAATATTTCAAAATTGTACTGTTTTTACTGTGTTATTGATCAAATAAATGCAGTCTTGACTTCTTTCAAAAACAGACACTAAACTTTTGAATGGTAGTGTATGTTTGAGAATTTATATTTATTGAATAAATCATCTATATTTATCTTGTCAATTAATGACTGACTGTCTTCAACAACTAAATGTTTTTCTAACTTTTCACGTCATTTAGTGTGACAAAATACGCATTTTCGAACACAAACTGTATTTTTACATTAACGTTCATGTTAAGCAGAAATACTTTTACTAAATGCATCATGTTTTCAACTGCATGAGCTAATCAAACCGTTTAAAATCCTATTTCATTACAGCTGATAGCAGGTATCCTGCAATGTGCAAAATATCACTGTCAGTACATCCTTTCTGGTGGATGTTCAAGAAGTGATAACCAGAACACCCATGAGCAGGATGTATTGTCTACACCCTCTACAAATAGAGCGTACCTCCAGGAAACGGTGTCATGAGAAAAAGCGATGACTTAGGTAGGGGAAGATGACCATCACAGAATAAAAGCTATATCTGTCGCTACAAACACACGCCCAAAAAAAGATCTGCATGAGGAAGAGACTCGTATCCTGTAAATAATGAGTCAGCTGCCTCGCATACAGCACTGTCTGAGGACCCTCATTTGCATTTTATCACCGTATAATGAAATTGAAAATTATTGTGGTTAAATCTTAAATCATATTTTATACAGAAACACAAAGCTCATCATTTAAGGTTTACATTTCCTGTATTAACCTTGAATCCGTTTTGTTTTGTAGTCTCTGAGGAATGTGCACATGGTGAAGTGGGCATTTCTCAATCCCACTCACTTACTTTAAGCCTAGGAAACATTGTAGACAAAGTGTATGTCAAGGCCAAAACAACTGAGGGAAGAATGAATTTTTTTTTTTTTAACATTTACTAAGAGTCACAAGATGATTCAAATTTGAGAAGTACATGATTTCAATCTATTATTACAAATATTGTATTTTTGTCAGTTACACTACATTTATATTTTCTATAGACACTTGACTTGAGTAGCGAGGAGTGAGATGGAAAAAAATGCTAAAAATTAAATTAAAAAATAAAAATGACGGTCTAATTCCATAACAGATGGTATCAAATGGTAATAGTGGTACCTTTAAATATACCATGGTGGCAGTGATTGAATATTCATGGTATTTACCTGTTAAATATGTAAATGCCATGGTACATGTTTCAAAAAAAATAAAAAAATAATAATGTATCATGATATGTTTTGGTACTTTTTGCAAGATCCAGTGTTAATTTAATGTGTGGACATTAATAAATTTTATTTTATTAATAAGTAATCAAAAAAAGCAATCATGATGAAAAAAGTCTTGTGGTACTGTTTTGTATTTAAATGTAGAAATGTTTTCTTACTTGAATTATTTATACGTCTTTGAAGTACTTACAGATTTTGGTTGACTTGCGTACAGTCAGACTGAATCGACTCGCTTGTATTCTTTCACCATCTAGTGGCGGCTGCATGTCATTACAATAACCGGCAATTTTACTCTCCTGGGCGCTGTGGTTTACATCCGGGTCGCTGACGTCGCTGTCCTATTGGTTGTGTAACGGAATGGACAACATGTTACAATTCATGAAACTAGTCGGACAGCTAAAAGTGAGTGAATTCCGTGTTAATGCCAATGTTTTGCAGGTTAACCTATGTTATATTAACGCTTGCTTGTGTTACAGCGCGTACCACGAACAGGATGGGTGTACAGAAATATCAAACAGCCCGAGAGTGTGTCTGATCATATGTACAGAATGTCTATGATGGCCTTAACCATACAGGACATCACTGTCAATAAAGAAAGGTTTGTATGAGGCGTCTTAAAATAGAGGATTTTTGCATATGTCGACTGTTTACCTTGGAGCGAACGTAGATGTCCTTACAGTTGTCTGTTTAATCCACAGAATGCGCTTCTCAACATTCATTTAACATTAGGGAAAAGAAGAAAAAATACCACTTGTATCCTCTTCTGGTTCTTGAGATACTATAAGTAACACAGCAACAGTGTTGTAACGTATTACCCGACGGTTTCCATAAAATTGCGTATAAGTTTATCCAACACACAGATCATCATTGTAAGCGAGCAAAAGTTTGTCCGGCAACAGCTGCTAAGGTAGGATTGGTCAGTAGCGATTTTAAGGCGGGGCTTAGAGAAGAGTCAATTATACTTTGATGCGTTCATGATACATGATACATTTATGCATTCATACTTGTGCAGTTCATTGAGATTGATTTACATTTGTGCAGTTCATTTATACTCATTCTCATTTATGCGGTTCAGTTATTCACACTTGTGCAGCTCATTTTGACTCGGTTCATTTAGATTCATTCACATTTGTGCGGCTCTTTAGGATTCATTCACATTTGTTCAGTTCATTTAGATTCATTCACGTTTGTGCGGTTCATTAGGATTCATTCACACGTGTGTAGTTCATAGATTCATTCATACTCGTTCGATTCATGTACATCCATTCGTTCTTGTTCATTTCGTTCAGATTCATTCATGTACACTACAAGTCATCAAGTCGTCGTCTAGTCATTATTCATATAAACTACTAGTCAGTTTTCTTAAAAACCCATTGGGGCTTATACTAAAATTCTTGAACGCAGCTTTCTAGAACAATATAAATTGTACTAGAAGTTTATAAATGAATAAATAAACATTTATTGTAAAATAAAGGTGTCTCCAAACTGGAGCAGTTCCTTGAGATGCATTCACATAATTGACCGGCTCTTCTCTTCACAGATGCATGAAGCTGGCTTTAGTTCATGACTTGGCTGAGTGTATTGTGGGAGATATTGCTCCAGCAGACAATGTTAGCAAAGCAGAGAAACACAGAAGGGAAAGGGTATGATGGTTTTAAGCCAATTTTTACAAATGAAATATTTAGTTTGTGTACACATTAAACATTGAGAATCTTTCTCTTTAGGAAGCAATGGTGCACCTCACAGGCCTGTTAGATGATGGCTTACGGAAAGAGATGTACAGCTTGTGGGAGGTGAGTTGATCAAAACTAAACAACTGGACCAAGTTTTGTGTTCCTTTTTTTGTTTCGGAATGACTGGACTATGTCTCTCACAGGAGTATGAGACTCAGTCTAGTCCAGAAGCCAAACTGGTGAAGGAGCTGGACCAGCTGGAGATGATAATACAAGCTCATGAGTATGAGGAGTTAGAGGGGAAACCTGGAAGACTGCAGGAGTTCTTCACCTCCACTGAAGGTTTGACAAACCTACACATATCTAACAAGCTCAGGATCTGATAAGCAATTCTAAGAAGA
Organism: Sinocyclocheilus rhinocerous; assembly: GCF_001515625.1. Classification (NCBI taxonomy): domain Eukaryota; kingdom Metazoa; phylum Chordata; class Actinopteri; order Cypriniformes; family Cyprinidae; genus Sinocyclocheilus; species Sinocyclocheilus rhinocerous. The sequence continues at coordinate 1,150,680 of NW_015626862.1, forward strand.
GATCCACCCATCAGAAAAATCACTGTTACCATGGCAAAGTAAATTGTATCAAAAGTGCTCAACAGTGGCCGTTCACTCCCATAAAGAATTGTGAATGAAATAATTTTAGTCTGTCTCACCTTACTCTAAGAATAGTTCACCCAAACATCAACATTTGCAGAAAATTTACCCCCAGGCCATCCACGAGGTAAATGAGTTGGATTCTTCACCAGAACAGATTTAGAGAAATGTAACATTTCATCACTTGTTCACCAATAGATCCCATGCAGTGAATGGGTGCAGTCAGAATGAGAGTCCAAACAGCTGATAAAAACATCACAATAATCCACAAGTAATCCCCACAATTCCAGTCCAATCTATTCATAGTATTGCTTTCTCCAGGGAACAAGTCATCTCGTCTGAATAAGGAGAGAAATATGCACAGATCAAGGACTGTTTACAAGCGAAAAGAGTCCAAAACAGTTCCTAACAAAACCTGTCAGTGGATTTTAAAGTAAGAGGACAACAGGGGATGGACTTTTTTTTTTTACTGGAGGAAGCATTGCTATGGATTTTTGCCAGAAGTGATGGTTTAATGATGGATTTGTTTCTTACAAACACCGTTTTAAACATTTCATTTTGGGGGTGAACTATTCCTTTAATTATTTGCATAAAATGCAATTTTGCAATAACTTACAGTTTTCATTCTTACAATTACTGATTCAATGAAATAGCTTTGTATTTTGCCTGTTATAGGACACAGATGTATTTTCTCCTCTGATCACAGGCAGGTTCCATCATCCAGAGGTGTTGGGTCTGGTGAAGAGTCTGAATGAGGAGAGAGCTAGACACATCGCTGCCAGAGCAGATAACGATACAGAGAAAACCACTGACACAATCTCTCACACACACTAGTGACACCATGATCTCAGTTCAAATCAGGCAATGAAGCTACCTCCACACATCTGTACACAAGAGTGTTCATTTTGTCCAGATTAGCGGTGTTTTATTATACTCTTATTTAACTGCACAGAAGCATGGTTTGTGGTTGTTTGATGTTTGTGTCCTGTTTGTTTGAATGTTCTGCAGGAGTTTTGATTTAAAAAATAGATATTTTTTATTCAAACTAAATGGAAATACTTTCAGAAATAGTTTTTCTGTTATTTTTATTTTGATCGTTTTACTGCATTCCAGTAATAGATGCTTTAATAGAAAATAATATTTTCTATCACTTGAAACTGATATTACTTTGTTAAACGCATGAAAGTGCAATGGAAATAATTCAATAATTATAACAACTTTCAAACTATGTTTGTGTACACATTCGGTTCTGATAAATTTGGACTTACAACAGTGACTGACACTAAGAAAGTGGAAAGCAAAGCAGAAGCTAGAAAAAGGATTCTCTATAAGCAACTCAAAGGTCAAAACTGAGCAGCATCTATCTTGTGAACATTTTTGCAGAGACTTTGCCGCACGTTACTGTTTTAGTGACTAAGAAACAGTAAAATTAATGTTCATTTTATGGTTTCTGATTACGATTCAGTTCACCTTATTTTCATGACTGATGAGCTGGGACTTTGTGACTTTGTAAAAAAACGTTTAATGACTAATGTTAATAATGAACGGCAGCTCAACACTGAGTATGAATTTGAAGAAATATTTCGGCAAAAAATCCTGTTCCTTAAAACAACAATTGACTTCAATGTCAATGTTAAATATGTAAAGCTGCAACAAATTTCACACACATGTATGAAGTTAAGAAAAAAACAGGATATAATAATGCTATACATTTTTGGTCAGTGACAATTCTGGTTACCAATACATTACAATTTAAATCAGGCATATTAGATAAGGTAATAAATTACAGTAAAATGTAAATCCTCGTTCTTTAATTTGCTGTTTGCATCTGTTATCAGCAAATATGTGCTGTAGTTATGAGCATACAGCAAGAAACATTAGCACATTTAGGAAAACAGCCTAACATCCATTTAGTTAAACATTCTTTCAAGTACTTCTCTTAGGATTGTATATGCAGCCATTATTTTTGGTCCTGAAAATGTATCATGCTTTGTTACAGTTAAACAATGTTGAGTTAGTATAAATAATAAAGTAATGCAGGACTACACCAAAGACAGACTCCTCGAAAAATATACATATTTTGAAAAGAACTTAAAGAATAAACATTCTCCACTTGGTTGTTTTCGTTCCATGCAAAAGTTAAGAAATATTTTGCACGGATAATGCACCAACACGCATCTGAAAGGCATGTATTACCATGTTTTGGGCCCCCGGTGCCTCCAAACCATTAAGGGTCATCAAAGTTTCACTGGTAGACCATTAAAACCCTTAGCGTTCACTGTTCTCAGTCACGTTATTAGTAGGGGTGTCCTGGGAGCTGGCTTGGGCCGCTGAAGAGAGGACCTCTTCAAAACTGCCCGCATCTCCTGTTCCTCCAACCTTAGACTGCTCGCAACACAAAACTCTCATGACATTGGATAGTATGTTGACATTCAGGACAGTGAAGTTGAAAATGACCAATGATAAGCTGATCAATTATTAACAGCACTGAACTAAGGGGCAAACCAAGCTACAGTTTGCTTGTTTGACCACTAATAAGGTCACTGTATGTCAGGCTTACCTTAATGTTTGAAACTGTGCTTTCGACTTTCTCCTCAAACGACTTGAAACTAGGCGAGTTCCTGTGAAATAAAAATAGTTTAGTTTTATTTACCTAATGTAATCAGTAAACCTCATGTGGTCCATTCAACTGCAGTCCTAAAATCCTCTCCAGGTTGTAATGTAGATGCATGCAAGAATTACCATTATTTACTTTTTTTTTTTTTTACGCAACAAAACCACTATTCATCTGACACATCAACACTCAACTTTATATATGTATATGTGATATATGATGTCACATGCATTTTTGTGTTGTTTGTATCCTAGAACATCACATTTTTTGGACGCTTTAAAAAGTTTTTAAATGCAATAGTAGAACAAACATGCAAAGCAAGCTGTCACACACATTTACCTCATTGTAGGCATGCTCATTGAATGCCGTATAGAATAGCTGTCCCATGAAAGCATGGCCAAGCAAAAAAGAGGTTCGATCATTATCATGGACAAATAAGTACATTGCAAATAAGACACAAAAAATTGTGAATGATTAAAAGTTCTAGTTATATGTAAGTGTAGCCTGCAGCAGTGCATTTCACTACACCTACACTACCAAACGTTTGGGTTGGTAGGATTTTTTAATGTTTTTCAAAGAAATCTCAGCATTTAATCAAAATAGCAAAACTATTAAAATTGTATAATATTATTACAATTTAAAATAATTGTTTTCTATTTGAATATATTTTGAAATGTAATTTATTCCTGTGATACAAAGCTGAATTTTCAGAATCATTACTCCAGTCTTCAGTGTCACATGATCCTTCAGAAATCATTCTAATAAGCTGATTTGGTGCTCAAGAACATTTCGTAATTATCTATTCCGAAAACAGTTGTGCTGCTTAATATATTTGTGTAAACAGCATTTATTTGAAAAAGAAATCTATAGTAACATCATAAATGTCTTTACTGTCACTTTTGATCAATGTAATATGTCCTTGCTGAATAAAACTACTAATTTCTTTCAAAGAGAAACTGTACTGTACAGTTTTTGAACTGTACTGTACAAGCTGGTGACTTTCCAGTGGACAGTATAAGTATAGGTATAGATTCCTGTTATAATTACGCTGCATGTGAACAGGCTAATTGTACAGAACTGTGATCATTTTGCGCTTCCTGTTTTCTATGCATAGTGAGAACTACCTGATAAAAATGGCTATTCAAAGTAGGTGAGATAAAGAGGTTTTGCTATTTCTCTCACAAACCATATATATCAAAACAAGAGTATTACTTGCATTATTTGTTAACACATAAATAGTTAATAGGGGTCATATGATGCTTTTTTAAAGATCATTATTTTGTGTATTTGGTGTAACAGAATATGTTGACATGCTTTAATGTTAAAAAAACACATTCAACATGCTGAAACCAGTCATCTATTAAACAACTGCATGTAGTTAATGTGGGAGACAGAGAAATTATTGTGACTTTAGCTCAATATGGATTTGAACATGCATTGCTGATTAAAAACAAAAGTAAGACCTTTTTATAATGCTACAGCAGTCTGAGACATTGAACCATTTCAGATCTCATATTATCTAATGAATTTATGGCTCCACAGTTTTTTTTCTCTCAGAATCAATGTTTGACACGCATTGAAATTGTATTGAAATATTCATATTAGCTGTTCAGATACTTGAATACCTCTTCACAACCATATTGATTATTTATGGAAACACTGTGTCTGAGTCCTGTCTTGAAGTCAGAGCACCATCACTGTTCTCATGCATCATGCAGATGCTAAAAGAAAGCAGCTATTGCTAATCTCTATCTGGGATCTATAAACACAATATCTTACCCAAGAGAATATGACCTTTGGTGTGCATCAGAGATAGGGAAAGAACACTGTAAATCATTTTTTGATTATAGGCCATTCAACAAAATTTTGGTCATATGAAACCCAAAACATATTTTGAGGAAATATAAAAATATGTTTGTTTGTTTTTTAATTTCATAAATTCTTTTAATTTTAGAGAATTGTAATACAGTGGTCACAAAAAAAAATCTGGACACTTATAAATGGAAATAGGAAAAATATTAAACCAAATGATGCTTGAACTTTTTTTTTAGACATAACTTTT
>NW_015626862.1:1158941-1167650 GCF_001515625.1 Sinocyclocheilus rhinocerous
AACTAATAACAAAACAGTAGCTGATTCAGAAGTGCCAGATTGTCATAGCAAAGTCAGAATTACCTCCTCTCCTAGGTTCACGAAACGGTCGTCCATAAAATGCATTGCTGTTCTGTTGTAAGTTATCTTAAAGATTCCTAAATGCATCTACTTCTGGTAGGCCAAATAAAGTGCTTTTGCTTTCGTTTAGAAACACACAGCGTCTCCCTGACATGGCTGCTTTAACACTAACTGCGGTTACTGAAACCATGCCTTCTTTCTTTGCGTGCACATTTGGGTGGCATTATGCAAATGTTTCCACATAGTGAGGTAGATATGTGGGGGTGTGTTAGAACGAGCCGTTTTAGGGGGGCGTGGCAGAGTCTTAACTTTGATAAAGAATATCTCTTTGGTTTTGAGACTTTAGTCTTTGCAACTTCAGGGATCTTGTCTATGCACAATCAGCTTGTAACACTCCAAAGAGAAAGGAAAACTTGAAATCGCATCATATGACCCCTTTAAATGAAAAGCAACATGCTGAAACCAGTCATCTATTAAACAACTGCATGTAGTTAATGTGGGAGACAGAGAAATTATTGTGACTTTAGCTCAATATGGATTTGAACATGCATTGCTGATTAAAAACAAAAGTAAGACCTTTTTATAATGCTACAGCAGTCTGAGACATTGAACCATTTCAGATCTCATATTATCTAATGAATTTATGGCTCCACAGTTTTTTTTCTCTCAGAATCAATGTTTGACACGCATTGAAATTGTATTGAAATATTCATATTAGCTGTTCAGATACTTGAATACCTCTTCACAACCATATTGATTATTTATGGAAACACTGTGTCTGAGTCCTGTCTTGAAGTCAGAGCACCATCACTGTTCTCATGCATCATGCAGATGCTAAAAGAAAGCAGCTATTGCTAATCTCTATCTGGGATCTATAAACACAATATCTTACCCAAGAGAATATGACCTTTGGTGTGCATCAGAGATAGGGAAAGAACACTGTAAATCATTTTTTGATTATAGGCCATTCAACAAAATTTTGGTCATATGAAACCCAAAACATATTTTGAGGAAATATAAAAATATGTTTGTTTGTTTTTTAATTTCATAAATTCTTTTAATTTTAGAGAATTGTAATACAGTGGTCACAAAAAAAAATCTGGACACTTATAAATGGAAATAGGAAAAATATTAAACCAAATGATGCTTGAACTTTTTTTTTAGACATAACTTTTTATCCAAGTGGTGTCGTGTTTATTTTTTTAGTAGATGTCTGAATTTAGTTTCCCTCAAGTTGACACTATAAATACTTTTTTTTTTTGTTATTTGTTCTGTCACGTTAAACCTTGTGAAATGTTTTGCTTTAAAAGTGTGCAATGGAATTCTAAATTCTAATGCAATGGCATTCATACATTTTTAAGTGTGACTTACAGTAAGTGTCCAAATACTTTTTAGGGCCAATGTATGCTGGCTGTTAAATACTGCCAATTTGTGCCTGGTACAACAGGCTGAACAAAGCACTCAGCGCACGCGCACACACACACACACACACACACACACACACACTTTGCAGAAGTTATAAGAATATTTATCATCATTTAAACAAAAATGAGCATTTTGACACTTTTTGAAGTATTGATTTGTCATATTAGCTCCATATACAGTATGGACTGTAATCATGCTGTATGCTGCTATAGCTAGGAGCCAATAAGCATGCAAGGCTAAACATTGTTCTTTGGATGTTCATTGCAAATGTGAGGTAGAAAACTCCCAGACACATGCAGAGAGATGGTGTCACACACTGGCAACCAAACACACATACCTCATGGGATACAGTATCTGAAGGCCAAACATGCTGAAGTAAAATAAGGTAATGAGGTGTTGGATCTACATAAATATCCAATAACAGTAAAGTCAACAATATTTTGCTAAAGCAAAAGCAGGAGTGAGTGGTAAATTAGAACTGGGCATCATGCATTGATTTTGATAATTCTTTATAATGAACTGATATATATCTATATATATAACATTATGTGTAAATATACGTGTACATACATATATGTATATATGTGTGTATGTATTATGTATACACACACATACTCTATTTACACATTACAGTACATTTTTAAATAATAAGATAATTATTATAAATACAGAGGAAAATACAGCGGAAAAATCTAAAATACATTACACAACATTTTCCAACAACAATCTTATTATTCTACAAAATCTTTTTTTTTTTTTTTTTACAAATATATTTATTTATATATTTTTACTGGAGAAAAAAATCTGATTTTCTACAGTGTTTAGGACTGCCATCTGTAAAGCATGACCATTATCAATAACTAATTTTCAACAGGCAATCCTTTATCACCCTGCTGTAGATGTGGACACTTCTCTTTTACTGTTCTTCTGAAATGAAAGAATCTATTGTCACAGAGTGTCTCAACCATCCAGGATCCAGTGAAGAGGAGCTGGTAAATTCTTCATGCCATCACAAGCTCTTATTTTTATGCCAGCTGGACATGCCCCCAATCTGGCCCACTGAAAGCTGCTTAAATGAGGCTTACGTAACACAAACATGCCACTCAAACCGACTGGCCAAAGTAAATGCCTCAAGACCACTGCTATTTCACTGTGCAACAATCACAGTGTGTGTACTATGCGTTTGTGGGAGTTCCCTGCAGAAGAGAAACAGGAAATGATGGACAGCAGAAAGAGGCAGAGGGGGAAGTGACATTGTACCTCATATCCCCGAACTTCCTGCTGATGGTATTGCCCAGGTTACTGAAGGCCGCTGAGGTCCTCTGTCCTGCCGTAGACAGGCTCTCAGACGTCTTTTTGTATCTGCCAGAACAGTACCAAAAAAACAAAATGCTTATTTTTAAAAAGTGACACTGTCTACACCGAGCGCAACTGTTGTCACTCACATCGCATCTCGCCGCAACAGCTAAATGCTGTCTACACTGGACTTGACAATGTGCCCATTGCTTATCATTGGTACTTTGTGTCAATAACACATAATAATAATACATAATACACATTTAAAAAATGTGGCTGCAAAATTAACTGAAATAAAACTGAAAACACAATATAGCTTAAGGCAATTATAAATCAAAGGCTGCGATTGTGTACATTCACATAATATCCGACATTTCTGTGGATAAAGGTTTACAGCATTTCACCAGTATTCTGCCTAAATATAAGCTTTAGAATCTGAAAATACTGTATATAAATTAAGAATTTAATACATAAATATAGGTATTGTGACAAAGTATAAATAAAGTTTTGTATTATAAAATAAAGTATAATTATCCTGAATGAATTATATAGAAATTATCATTTTTTTTTATTTTACAGGACAACTGTAATATACAGTATTTATGTAATTCATTATATAATATTCATTTTTATAACTAGAGCTAAAACTATATAACAATAAGCCATATATGCATGAAGCACAATATATAATTAATTTGATAATAAAAACACTTTCTAAAAAAAGATTAAATGTTATGTTTACTTGCATGTCATGTGACCCTTAATCAACAGCAGAGAACCATGACAATGCAAATATGCTGTTAATTTTTTTTAATTTGAACTCCTTTTAAATTAAAATATTATTAAAATCCCAGGGGGTACTTCAAGAAAATATTTTCTAATGGGTTTGACTGACAAAAAAGTTTGGGAAACCCTGGTCTAAAGCTTTAGTGGATCTTAGAGCACATTGAACATGACATGCCAGTTCCCAAAGGAGACTGAAGAACAAGAACAAGTACAGGCAAAGAACAAAAAGGTGCCTTTTCTGAATTGTAGACAGGAAGAACTTCACTTAACTTTTTTCTGTGATCTCATAGAAAACAGGAAGAAATGCTGCTTCAATACAGAGAATACAATAAGACGGTCTAAAAAGGGAACACTATGGCCACAATGCTACCGATACTCTACAGTAAATACCAATTAGACATTTACATAAATGTATATGCTTAAATATTTGTTTATATGGTGTAAGAATGATTCGAGAAATGTTCTCGGGTCTGTTGAGTGAGAATCCCGTCACATTTTAGACAGCAAGTTCATCTAAACCAGTCAAGTGAAGCCACAGAAACTTCTTGACCTTTGTCAGAACAAAACTCCCACATTTAATAACACTTTACACAGAGTATCCAAACCTGGCACATTCTGATCAGTCAAAAGTCTACAAAAAGCTTTGGTGTGTTCCTTACACACAAAGCAATGGTATGACATTGAAAACCTGGTATATAGTACACAAGTCTGGATTACTTCTACAGTGATATTATGCTGTTTATATGTCATTTTTTCAGTTCTCGATCATCCCCATTTACCTTTATTGTATGGAAAAGTGCATCTTTTATGATAGAAAGTCATAAAAGGTTTGGATTGGCATGATAGTGGCGAGTAAATCATGACAGAGTGTTCATTTTGGGGCGAACTAGTCCTTCAAGTTGTATCATGCTAAAATGCACATTTCACAGTCCAATTACAGTACGTGAGGTAAATCACATTGTACAATTACATGCTTTGTATAACAGCACATCTAGACTGACCCGAGACCAGTCTAGGAGCTGGAAATCTAGTCATCTGATTAAAGTATGTTCAGAGACTCTCAGGCTAATGCAGGAAACATTCATATCGGTCAGCAGACGCCATCTGATCACTCTGTCCCTCTCAGCCCCGCAATCTCCTCACCATGGCAACTGTGACATGAGAAGGACTATTCATTTGAGATGCTAGTTACCATGTCACTGTGGTAACTGAATAACCAGGTGAACATGGGAATATAAACAAAGTCAGACAGACTTATTACAGATTTTTTATTTTTTTTTATTTGGTATAGTAGAATTACTGTATTGTTTTCTCCTTTTGATTAATTGTTCCTTCTTGTATTATTGTAATTTGTAAATTGCTTTGGGTAAAATCATCTGCTAAATGAATAAATGTTCTTTAAATTCACAGAATCTTTGCGTATGAATGGTTTCTGTTCATCGTGCTTGTAATCTGTGTATTAATCTGTGTTAGTCCTGAGGGTAGTGATAGTAAATGTGCATTACAACAGCGTATAAAGAGAAACAGAGATGTGTAGCTAGGATCAGTGCATAGAGACACAGTGACATTATTATCGTGCAGATGGGTTGTGTGCCTCAGAATGTCATTGTTTGTCTGGGTGAATGTGAACTGAAGCAGATATGGACCACACTGTGATGGCAATAACTTAAATATACATAGAGCGGGAAACACCACTGTTTCAACATGATCATTCAGATTGCAATTCATTCTCAAGAAGGAAGCTGGCTAATAAACAACAGGTCAATGTAAATTTTGTTCTTTTTTATGCAAAGTACTGGATTTTAATAAGAAAACAAAAATATTGGATGTGGTATACATTGTTAAATCATTATTGCACATACTGTTTGTGCTACAGACATAAACGACAATAAATGATTTTAACGCTTTAGTCATTTTGTTATGAGCTTTTGTAATTTTTTATCATTTCTTTTGTAAATAATACCTCTTAAATTATATTTTTATTTGTAGGTTTTATTTCTAGTTGCAACATTTCTAATTTTTGTTTAGTTTAAGTTTAAGTTCATCTAATATTTTTATTTTATTTCAGCTTTATTTTAATTAACAAAAATGTTTTAGTTTTAGTTATCTTTAATAACTCTGTGTCAACTTCAGAAATATACATATAAATAATAAATACATTCAAAAATATCTACAAAATAATTTGGCTGTGAACTAAACCTTGAGCTACTTGTTTTGCTTGATTATTCCCCTTTTGGTCAAGTCTTATCTCCAAGTCAGCAAGGACCACCACTGTTGTCTTCTTAAAAAATGTGCATGATGCACCTGTTGTCACAAGCCAGAATGAAATATGACATTAATCACAAGGTTTAGCAAAGACTACTTACGCAGTGCTGGTCTGCATGTCGTACCAGCTCTTGGTGAAGTTCTGTCGCAGTTCACACAGGGGTGTGATCCCTAGTTTCTGTTTCAGCTCCAAGTGACGCTTTTCTTTGGAGGCCAGGACTTGTTTCAAAGTTGTGATTTCTTCTTCTAACTGACAGAAGGAAAATAAGTCAAGGTTGAGGGCTGAATCTTTTCATATTTAAATAACAGTTATCGGAACAACAGATAATTCTAACATGAAGTGTCCACTCTTTTCTTTCCGTCTCATATGCAAACTGTTTCACATTTAATGCCTGGCTCAGTGGACCATGAAGATCTCGGAGGATAAAGTAGCCCAAGAAAAAAAAAATGGGAAAGCTTTGGTCACATGATTTACAATCATGGGTGTATGGTCTGAGATAATGCAGACCATTTGTGTGGCAACAGCACAGTATATTTCAGTAAATACAGTACAGTAGACAGGATCACATTTCAATACTAATGGCTTTAATATGACTGAAATCAACCTAACTATACTTTTACACTAATAAATGTCATTTTTAACTCCCATACCAGATAGAAATGGCTCCTTAAAGGGGTCATATGATGCGATTTCAAGTTTTTCTTTCTCTTTGGAGTGTTACAAGCTCTTGGTGCATAAAGAAGATCTGTAAAGTTGCAAAGACTAAGTGGCACATTTTTTTTTACTATTTAAAAGTGAGTCACAACATGCAAAGAAGGAAAATGCAGACAGATCTGCAGTATTTACATAATATGCAATACTTCAGCTTGAGCTACTGCTGTAGCCTTCAAGTTCACAGACTAACATATTTTCTAAGGATCATCCAGCCCATTTTCCTGTTAAAACACTGGGTTAAATACCTTAGTCAGTTCATTCTCCATTTCCTCTCGCTCCTCTTCTGTGACAGTGTTGTTGAGATCCACCTCTGATACCATGTCCTCATCCACTTCCTTTAGAGGCTCTTTGTCCAATAAACCTGGAAATAAATGTACAAAAATAGCAGAACAATGGAATTTATTGTTAACATGTCTCAATCAAATGGACAAATCTTTGAGCACACATTCTTTGTGATTTGATTTCACAGAAATAACTTGTGTAAAGTCAATCAACCATTTCTAAAAGGATAATAATTCTTAGAATTATTTAGCCCAAAAGGTTTTGAGTCTCAAAAACTCATTAAAACACAAGGGTATAATTTATATACTTAAAGGAAAAGTTTACCCCAAAAATAATTCTATATTTATTTATATATTCAGAAATCATTCTAGTATGCTGATTTGGTGTTCAAGAAACATTTCTTTTTATTATCAGTTGCTATTTTTAGGTAAACTAAGACACAATTTCAACCATTATGTCTTAACAGGATTTGCACTATACAGAAACAACCCTTCAGTCAGTGTGACAACAGCAGTGAAGCCTTTAAACAGATTTAACCATCACCTTCCCGGTGTAATTATCCTGCCTCTCCCCAGAATGAAGGTGTATTTTCAGTTATAATGAAAGTTTGTAGAAAAAAAACAGATTTACAAAATGATGCCATTTTTACAAGCATTATGACAGCATGTTTTGAGGCAACATAAGGCTGATTTCAATCTAAAGCACCTCATAACAGCTGACACACAGAGACTAGAGAACGGAACAGCAGTATTCTCTTATGCATTTGAGGATTTAAGCTGAACTTAAGCAAAGAGAAAAGGACATGACAGTAGGAATGTGGTTTGATTATCATACCTATGACTGAAAACTCAATCCAGTTCCCCAAAATCCCTGCAAAATCACTCACTCAGGACACCATTATGTGTTTCAGGTTCATTTAATTGCAATACATGCCTGACATGACTTACATACAGTCAGGGCCAAAAATGTCGGCACCCTTGGTAAATATGATCAAAGAAGGCTGTGAAAATAAATCTGCATTGTTAATCCTTTTGATCTTTTATTTTAAAAATTCACAAAAATCTAACCTTTCATTGGATAAGAATTTAAAATGGGGGGAAATATCATTATGAAATAAATGTTTTTCTAAAATACACGTTGGACACAATTATTGGCACCCCTAGAAATTCTTATGAGTAAAATATCTCTGAAGTATATTCCCATTCATATTCACAATTTTGAGCACTCCAGGGTGATTACGAACATGAAATTATCCAGCCATGGCTTCCTGTTTCACAGAAATATAAATAGGAGGGAAAGCAAAGCCCAAATTCCCTTAATCACAATGTGAAAAACCAAAGAATATATTTCTGATGTGCAGCAAAATATAATTTAGCTTACAAATTAGTGAAGTGGCTTTAAGAAAAGAGCTAGAGCAGTGAAAATTCCCATTTCCACCATCAGGGCAATAGTTAAGAATTTCCAATCAACAGAAAATGTTACGAAACTGCCTGGAAGAGGACGTGTGTCTATATCGTCCTAATGCACGGTGAGGAGGAGAGTTTGAGTGGCTAAAGACTTTCCAAGGACCACAGCTGGAGAATTGCAGAAAATAGTTGAGTCTCGGGGTCAGAAAACCTTAAAAAAAATTGTCAAACAGCACCTACATCACCACATGTTGTTTGGGAGGCTTTCAAGAAAAATTCTCCTAGCTCATCCAAAAACAAACTGCAGCATATTCAGTTATCCGACACGACTGGAGCTTCAAATGGGACTGGCTTCTATGGTCAGATGAAACTAAAAAATGAGCTTTTTAGCAGCAAACACTCAAGATGGGTTTGGTGAACACAGGGATAAAAAGTACCCCCTGTGTACAATAAAAAATACTGCTGTATTTTTTA